>NW_027266161.1:0-59250 GCF_036785885.1 Coffea arabica
GATTTGCCCCACTACAAACGTTCTCAGGGGAATTTCATCAAGCACTTCATAAACATAATAAGCATAGTGCTAGTAACAACGCCTTCATGAATAGCTAAACAAATTAGTCTTGTTTAATGAATCCCGACCCCAAATAGATTAATGATCACTGATTCATGTAAATTATTCTTATGATGCTGGATATGTGCTTTTTTACGTGCTGATTTGAGGTACAACTTTTTTGTATGACGTCGTCAGTGAGAAGTTGCGTGAAGAATGCCACCGAGATTGAGCTTAAGCGTCTTTTGCTGCCAAATAGGGCTTTCCACTGCAGGCCTTGGTATTGGATCAATAATTAATCAGTTCTCGAGGGTTGACATGAGATGGGGTGGTAGTTTGAAGTTTCGTTGTTGTGTGATAGCATGGAGGAAGTTCAGGAACGTCTGGCAAATGAAAAAGTTCTACTAATCTTAAATTGTCAATGAGCTTTCACCTAAATTTTTCTTGACAAAACTGAGGTTAATGGCCGTAGAACAGAAGTATATTTGGAAATTCTTTTGGGTCAGTTTTTTGGAGAGTTGCAAGAAGGGAGAGGTGTCCATGAGCTAACCATGGATTTAATATAAATGGATATATGTGATTTTTGTGATAATTCATATAAATCTATATAATTTAATGATTTTATTTTGATCAATCATTTAAAACTAATACTATAAATGAATAATCCAAATCCATTTAATTATAAATTATATGGATGGATAAATGGATGTCAATCCAAATTGCCACCTCTAATTGTGAGGGTGGGTAATTGCCCCATCCCCATCTCCTTCCCTTCCCTCACCTTTCAAAATTAGAAATTAGGCTTGCAAGTTTTTTTTTTCTCTTTTTATAGGTTTTCAGTTAATCACAGTTGCACCCCTTACTTTTTGTGGAAATTTCCTTTAAACTCACATATTGCCCCTCTAAAAATATGAACATTTTTCGCTATCCCATTTGAAAATTAAAAATTAACACTTGAATAGAGAAAAAGTTGAAGAAAATTGAAACTAAGCACAACATGACAACAATAAATATAACAGTTGTCTACTTCTTTTTTTTTTTTTTTGTATAAGAATAATAAAAACTTAAGATATATGTTGTTAGCCTAAATGATTATTGTACCTCTAATTAAAACTGCTTGTTGCAAAGATTTTTAGGAGGATCCAAAGTGGCGGCCATAATGTACTTTACAAATTTATCCAGATTGGGTTAATTACACCTAGTTTGACATGATACAAAATCATGTGCGGTTCATATATTAATATGATGCAAAACGATCTATAGTTCATAGTTAGACATGATACAAAGTAACAAAACCATCTATAGGACAGCTAGTTTCGTTCCAAATAAAAAAGTTCATTTTATTGTTACAAGAACTTGACTGCACAAGAGTCCTTAGAGCATCCAGAAATTTGTAGTCCCATTAGTCTAATTCTCTGTAATGCTAATGATGAACATCTGCTAATCTGTCGGAACACATACACTTACCCGGGCAAAAGCTACTTTCCCTGCTTGTAGAGCCCCAGCTTCAGGATAAATTTGGTAAACTCAGAATTGGGATCGGCACAAATAATGGTCCGGTTGAGTACATTTCTATTTTTCACAAGATATGTACACTAACTCAACAATATTGTTCAGTTATAATAGTTGGTGGCCATAAGCAAAATATTTCACCTATTAGTGTAATTGTAATCGCATCAACATATAACAAATACATCACCAACACAAAATCCCATCATTAACAATTGTGC
Source organism: Coffea arabica (assembly GCF_036785885.1). Classification (NCBI taxonomy): domain Eukaryota; kingdom Viridiplantae; phylum Streptophyta; class Magnoliopsida; order Gentianales; family Rubiaceae; genus Coffea; species Coffea arabica. Next base: position 1,770 of record NW_027266161.1, read on the forward strand.
CCGCCCCAAGTCTAGCAAACTCAAACTTAGCGATGTCAAAGTTGGAAAACATATCTGTGATCATAAATGCCTGAACAATCATTTAACAGTGAAGACATCAATGGCAATCCACCATTAAAGAAATTGAAAAACAAAGATTGCAATCAAGATTTAAAAAAACACATATGCCAGACATACGAAAACAACAATTAAGTCTAAAACTCCCTGCATAATTGCATGAATCGAATATGATTACCCATTGATGAACATGGAACTTGCTTCTTGCTATCCGAATTTTCCTATTGCCACTCGATTATTCAAGTTCACTTTGAACTTAAGTTGTATAGCATGATGATCAGATTTAAGTACGGAACAGGCTTGCTTTAAACTTGTATCAACTAGGGTGCAAAATCATTAGAAGTTCAATGGGATAGCAACATGTGAATCAACCTCTGATTTGCGAAAGCTAATAAAGTAAATCAGGTTTATAGCAAACCATCAATACTTTCTTCCCCGTGCTTTGCAGTAGGTACCGTCCAACAAAGTAAAGCTGGAGATCTAAGAACCAAAAGTCCAAGTCACAACAGAATGGAAATAAAATTATGGAAGCAATGCAGAAATAATATGCCAATTATCGGATGAAACTAGCTCCATCATTCATATAAATTCAGCTCGTTATAGGACAAAAGAGTAACACTGATAAGTACATGAAGTATGTAGACAAACCATAGGTGAAAACTATACATACTCTAAGGAACAAGCCAACTACCACCACTTCTAATGACTTAAAACAATAGTTAAAAAAAAGGATGCTCATTTCACAGTGCTCTTTACTTTCACATCTGGAACCTTTCCAAGTAGATTACCAAACAATATTGCAGTGTTTCTAATTAAGATTAATAACCGAGGTCTTGACATAGTGAGGAAGAAGCTTCAAGTGTACCATGTTGTTATATCCTCCTTTGGGAACAAATCCATTGAATAAATCAACTGATTCCATATTAAATTCAGGACCGAAGCTGAAATCCAAGTTGCTGTTTAGGTTGCCATTGAATCCTGAATCATCCGTTGACTTGCAGTTACCATTGTCATAAAGAAATTCAGTTGATGGAAATGCAGAGTGGCTCAGAGTAAGAGATGTTTCTTTCGATATACTGCCTCCCATTGTAACTCCCGGCCTGAAGAAGCTTTGGTCTCCATGGAGCTGTATAATCTGTTGTTGAAGTTTTGATCTTCGGCAGCAGTGTCAATTCCAAAATCAAAACAAGTCTTTTCTTGTACGCTGTCATCATACATAGACATGAGGCCAGAAATCATCTTTTGACCATCTTCTGGAATTCCAAGTTTAGAAATACTCAAACAAGAGGGATGCTCAATCATGGGCTGAGAAGCCGCTTAAGTTGAACGGATGGTGCAGAGATGACCTCTGGCTTCTTCTTATATGGCTGATAGTTCATTATGCCAAGATTTTGAGAAGCACTCAATCTGTATGGACAGTTAATCTGGTGATTGTTCCTCAATGTTCTGTCATTGAAATCCCATATTGTAACCACTATAAGGGCACTGAGGATTCTGACAGGTATAGATTTTTTGGTCCAAGTCTCCCTCATTTGACATAAATTTCCTCTTGTGGATGAGTTCTGGGTCAATATCAACAACTTCTCCTTTAACTGGAGCCAATGACGGAAGCATCTTCCCATCTTTGGATACATCAATGCCCATTTTCAAGAGATTTTGGGGCTCACAGTTTGCATCAAGACTTCCCTCACCATTCACCCCATCAACATCATAGTCATTAGATTCCACTGAAGAATACAACCCATTTCCAGCCTCAGAGAACATACGTGGATAGATATCAGGATAAAGCTTCTGAGCCAAAACTTCCTCATGATTTATGATGGCAAGCCAAGTAGCACTCTCCTTGGCAGTCATCTTATCCTGCAAACATTTAGATTGTCTAACAAGCTTCTGAATCTTAGAAATGTCAGGTGACATGTGTTTAATAACCGCTGTCAGAACCCCCACCTTCCAAGCCTTCTTCAAGTCATGAGGCTTTTTGTATGGAGGAAAAACTTGATCCTTTGGTAGGCCCAAATCAGGCCACCAGTCCTCAATCCCACTAGGCCACCAAGGTGGGGGTATACCCTTCTCTAAAGGGAACCGCCTTTGGGGTGGATCACAGTGCTGCATCAGAGCCGACAAGAGTGACCCCAGAGTAGTATCCTGAAGCTCCTGTAGTGCATGAGGAGTTGATGTTATGTCACAGCAATCTTCAACCTTTCCGGGGATAGAATGTGCTATCCAATACTTGGCAATTGCAGCAGGAGCATTCCTATCAAACCGAACCTTCTCCTTCCACCAGGCACGAAGGTTATCAGAGGCACCAGTAACAGGTTTACCATTTTCAGGGATAATTCCGTACACAAAACCTTGAGCTTTACAAACCTCCATCATTTTGAGCATGTACTTCAATATGCCATCTTGTGCACGTGACATCTTCTTCCTGCGTGCTTGCTCCTGCGATTGGTGCTGCTTCATGCCATCATCTACTCCCTCCTTAATCTTCTTCTGCCCTTTAAGCTTCCTGAGTAGCATTTTATCTCTCCACATCCTCCTCTCCAGCTCATCAACGTCCATCTCCTCATCACTATAATTTTCATCCACCACTCTGCCAGGTTCAACTTCGGGAGGCACATCTCCTTCTCCACAAGGAGTTGAGAGGAAATCAAGATTGCCAAAGATTCCCGTTTCATCAAACATTCCCGTTACGCAGAAAAGGCCTACTTCTATTTCGAAAAATCAATTTCACTTAATAGTCTCTCTGGCAAAAACAGAAAAGTTCACTTAGTAGATCAAGGCGAACGAAGAAACCAAGCTAATCAGGCAAAAACAGATCAAATATGACTCAACAGAATCCACTTCCGCAGAAATAATTGCAAAATACATCATTCAGAGGCAGTGTAAAAATTTATACACAAAATATAAGTACATAAAACAATTCTCTTGAATACAAAACAACCGTAAATTAATCTGAAAAAACAGTTAGTAAACGTGTTTATGGACCGAAATAATCAGGATAGAGACCATAACTCAGTACCGAACTCTGATCTCTATTTAAATTATAAAGTTTTGTATGCCCGGTTCATTTCTTTCAACAAGTTGGTTCCATCTCTAATCCTTAAATTATCCAAAATTTTAGTCTAAAGTCAAAATCTAATTAACAAGATAATCCACCAATTCAATAAGCCAAAGCATAAATTAATAAGTCGCACAGAATATCAAGCACCAGAACAGTTAAATCATATAAAAATCTTAACCAAAATCAATACAAATAGATGCTTCAAAAGGGTCTTCAGAAATTTCGAGAAATCAAACATGTGGCTACAAATAAAAAGGATAAGGAAAAGAAAAAAGCTACAAAATCAAAATAGTTCATAAGTGAACTTACAGCTCTTTCCTCTAAGCTATAATTCTTGCTACCCAAAAGTCCGGAGAGCTATTCTCTTATGCTCTGCTCAATTTTTTTGGAGAACACCAAACAAAAAAAAAAAAAAAAAAGCAGAGAGAGACTTGAGGAGGTGTTGTGCTGTGAGAGAAGTAAAAAGCAAAGCTTATCCAAAGTGCCTGTGCAGTTTCCAGTTTTATATAGTAGGTGTGAAGTTGACATAAGATATTTGGTGGGAGCTGTCAAGTTAGAAAGTCAATCTTGTCCTTATTCAAAAACACATTTACTGGACTATATTTTGGTAAATTGTAGCCTTTTTTTATTGCATTTTTTTAAATTTTTTTGTAAAAAACTTACTGTAACGATTTGATATATATGAAATAAAAAGATGATTAGAAAATATGTTTATGCAAAGCGTAGCAATTTTTTTAAAATTGCTATCCAAACAAGGCCTTAGTATTTCGTGATTACTACTTTGTTTTTTAAATCCTAATTACATGTTTTTGTGTTCTTATTTATGAAATTATAATGGAATTGCTATCAACTTTAATGTGATAAAAGAGACTTTAAATCAATGTCCTGTCTTAGTTTTATTCATTAATAAACATCTCAATGTATATTGTCTTTTTTTTTTATTGAAACCTTGAACTTAATAACCAGAAGGATACTTAGTAATTTGATCTAACTTCATTTTGTATAAATCGAGCAAAATTAATGTATAAAACTACCTTAATGATCCATTGATGTACCACTTGATCCTTTTTTTTTTTTTTTGAAAAATATAAAGTTACAAAAGACTTTAATTAAAATTGAGGAGGTCAGTATAACTTACCAATATTTCTATTTTGCAATATTTCGTGTAATTAGTGACGCTTATATGTTACAAAACTTTGAGATATTTGGTGGGTGTAGTTATGTAATTTTGTTTTCTCCAGTATCAAGCGATGAGTTTTGATCAAATAAGAACGCATTAAAAGCACGAGATTTTATTGAAAGGTTATGACTCTTGAGATTAATTCGCCCGTGTTCAAGTTATGTAGTAGCGTTTCAATGTTTTTTTGTCAAGACTATTGGTTCTACAAAATAGGAACACAATAAATGTATGAAATTTTGTCAAGAACCGTTGTGACTCTTGAAATTATTCTAACCGTGATCAAGCTGTGTGGTAGGGTCTTGAAACATTAAATAATTTCACATTGAGGCAAATTTGAAAGTATTTCTATTTACAAAACATTAAAATAATGTGGATTATTCTATGGCTAAAAAAGGTTCTTTATTATGGTACTTTGTAAGAAATTGATTAGCAACCGCTGTGTGATTAAGGTGTAAATAGATAACATGAGAAATTGGATACTTGGTTTTCTATTCTTTTTAATCCATTTTCTTCTAGATACCCTTAGTTTGCCATAAAGAAATCTAACAATTTTTATTGGCTTTTCTTAACATTACTCATTTGGCAATATAATTTTAATGCCCTTATTTTGCTCATTAATATATGTCTTTGATTTTCTTAAAAGACATTTTATGCATTTGCAAATAATTTAAAATGCATTAAGAAAAATTATTTTCATAAAAATTAACTTGACATTTAAAAACTAAACATGTAAAGAATTTATTGAAATGAAAATGCACAAATAGAGAGTTATTTGGCAGGGAGAATCGATACCAATCGTACATCTTTTTTAAGACAAACAATTTCAATAAAGGAAGTAGAATTGTAGGTTTATTTTTTGGATTGATTTTTTCTATACTGACAGTGTATACAATTAGGGGTGTGCATTCGGTGCAAAATCGGTAATTCGGTGCACTGAATTCGGTTATTCTACCTATAGAAATCTAAACCGTTTTCAATTCCGAATTAGCCATAACCGAATTCATACCGTAACCGATTTCAAATTCGAAAACGGTAATGAATTCGGTTTAACCGAATTCATCTATTAAAAAAAAGTAATAATTTATCTATTAATTTAAACTAGAATAAACCTTAGACTATACAATAATTGGTGATAATTTATGAATTTATAATTTACAATGATTAATCATAAGTAATATTAGTTAGTAGTTACAATGAATTTATAATTTACAGTGATTAATAATAAATAATATTAGTTACAAACTTACAAATTACAATGATTAGTGATAAGTTATATTAGTTACAAACTTATAATTTATTTCAAATCAAAATAAAAACTTATTTACTTACACGTGTTATTGTGAAAGTCAATACACTAATACATTGATTTACAATTCATATGCATTCACTTACACTGCTTAGTTGTCTTGTCTATACTTAAAACCTTAAATTAGTAAATAGATAATATGAATTTTAACTTATTTGATAACTTATACCTAGAATCATTAATCTATGATTTAAGGAACACAATGATTAGTGATAATTTATGAATTCATAATTTACAATGATTAATAATAAGTAATATTAGTTACAAACTTACAAATTACAATGATTAGTGATAAGTTATATTAGTTACAAACTTATAATTTATTTCAAATCAAAATAAAACTTATTTACTTACATATGTTATTGTGAAAGTCAATACACTAATACATTAATTTGCAATTCATATGCATTCACTTACACTGCTAACTACTTAGTTGTCTTATCTATACTTAAAGGCTAAAGCCTTAAGAATTAAGATTAGTGAATAGATAATATGAATTTTTATGTTAAATATGTAGAGTACACTAATACTTGCAAGTTACAGATTACGCATTCAAATATTCAATAATTCAAACATGAATGCTATATCAAATTACCAATATGTAAATTCTAATTATGAATTATTTTTATTGTTTAATATTTAGTATTATACATATATGTATTAATTATTATCTAATTCTAGTCATGTTACTCATGTATAAAATAATAAGTATTATAGTTATCTTATATTGTTATGTATTACTATATATTTGTATTATTATAGTCATATAACAATTAACAAATACTAAAAGAATATATTCTACATTATTATATATTATTATTATTATAAGTACATGATATGATGATAATACCATATACTAATTATTATTAATAGCATTTACCTATATAATATAATAAAGTATTAGTAGTATATACTAATACTAAATAACATTTATCTATATATTATATAATTTTATATATCAATTTGGTAATTCGAATGCGGTAATGCGGTACCCCGATTTCAATTACCGAATTTAAATGCGAAATTGGTTATTACCAAATTCATAATCTCATTACCTATTTTATATCATATTAGAATTCGGTGAATTCGGCATGTACCGAATTTGTACCAAATTACCAAATACTCGATTTCAAATTACCGAATTGAATTTGAAATCGGTTATGAATTCGGTAAGAACCGAATTTGCTCACTCTTATTTACAATGTCAGCTTTTTGTGAATGATAATTATACAAAATTTAAATTTGAAATCTAAATTTTGCACATGTGTCATGAATTTATTAGTGATAGTTTATATATTATCAGTGTATCTAAGATTTATTCTTATTTATTATTTGTAGTTGATAATTTAAGGGTACCTGATTTAGTGGGTAATTGATTAGTTTTTCAGTTGAAGTAAGTGACCGATTTTGCGAGTATTTTGCACTTGTGATGGGTGATTTAGAAATACCCTTAGATGACTAAATTACAACCCGTAGCACCATAATAGTGCACTAAACATGGTAAGTTTTGTGCGTAAAGATATTTTTTAAACACAAATATAAATTTGGTCCAAAACTCAACATAGCCTCTTTTTTTTTTGGAGATGTGAAAGCACCCCAATATCAAAAGGAAAAAGGAGCAGGAATAGTCGTGTTGTCTTTGCTAAATAGTGCAATACATTTTGAACAATATGTAATTCTTTACAAATTATTTGCACAATTTTATAGTAAAAATGCATTAATATATTACAAATGAGATCCATATGAATAGTCACTAAATATTACACACTTCTATTGTATAGTTGTACAAACTAGTTAACCATGAAATACGACATACAAAATAATTAATAACAAATTACATCTTATTAAAAAAATTATTACATAGTTCAGTAACTATTGTACTGCCCACTGCTACTATCAAATGTAAGGATGACAATGTGTGGCCACCCATCCTGTGGGGGGCTAATGGGGCGGCGGTTGTATGACAACCCCACCTTCCCTTAAGATGAACCAGAGGGTTCGGCGGACCGCCTGTCCAACTCTTGTCAGAACTACTAACGAGCCAAAAATAGTAAATTACAATTCAACACTAAAAGTCATAATATAAGATATCAAGTATCTCCAATATTTCCACATCAAACCAAAGGCTACACTATTACATTACATTTGTTTCACCAAAATACTATAAGTAGCCAGATGTATCCCAAGTACAAAATTATTAAACTTATACAAAAGGAAATCCTGTAACCACCAACCTCCAGTTTACAACCTGTTAAAGAATCCAAACTTAAAGGAGTGAGCAAAAGCCAGTGAGTTCAAGAAAACATGCAAGCAAATAATGTCAATAAACATCCATTTCACAATTTATACAAACGTCAAAAATTCCCAAATAAATACACAAGTGCATAAATAAAAGTTCAAACAAGGGAGGATACGGGAACCCTCAGGAGCTAGTCCGCCGCTTAATCTAGATTCTCATGAGTTGACACTCCATCAATATAACCACAACAAGTCTGTAGAACAACCTTTACTACCACTCTCCAACCACCGTTTCAAACCCCCAACCGGGCCCGCTCGTCAACAATGAATTATTTGGTAATACTCGAGTATACATAGTCGGTGAACGCATTCCAACCGACAATAAATCAATAAAGAGCCATGGCTCACCAATCCCTCGGCCAAGCCCTTGTTGGCCCGACGTGAAAGGCTTACCAATGAGTTTTCGACGTCCCCAGCATGTTCAAGCAATAGGTAAGATGATGAGACAACACTCAATCATCAGCCAAGTACAAGTGTAAGTTCAATATTCAAGTACAAGCAAGACAAATTGAGACAATTAAGAGAGGTCGGACGAGATAAAGTACACATCTGCCTCATCAAGTGTAGTGTATATATATAAATCGACTCCATTTCTCTCATCTCACTAGTGTACCCCGAACACAATACTTATCTCTTGTAACTTCTGTCTAATGGTCGAGCCTAAATCCGTACGTGAAATTTAAATACTCATGCAATAATAATAAAAAAATGAAACAATTTAAGTACGTACAACAACTATAAAGAGTTTTTCGTTTGAATGCAAATGCCATGGAATAATTTAATGAACTAAAATAGAATAAAATAAAATGAAATAAGACGATATAGAAATAAATGAAATAAAATTGAAAGGGTTTTACGGGTCCTCACAGGTTGAGGCAGGGGATGGAGAGGGGCGGGGGGAATTTTTTCCCCCCTTTAGAAACAAGGCGCCGCTAAAAAATATATATATGTATGTATATAATTATATATATAATATTTAATTTAATTAGTTATAAACTTATGATAATGATATTATTAGTTATATGTATTATACAATGTATATTAGTATATGTAATATAATTGATATTATTAATTATACTAATAATTATATATATCTACTAATAGAAATTATTAATTAGTTATACTAAATTTACTAATATATTTTTACTAAATTCCTAATTACATTTAATACAATAACACTTTTTTCTCAAAAAAAAAGCACAAGTATAATAATGAATTAGTGATTGTATTTATGTTAAAAGTGAAAACTTGACTACTTTAATTAGCTTTATTTCATCATGCTGGATTGTATTCAAATAACTTTTGTTTGATTGTTTTTATGAGTTTTAATTATGAATTTACAATGAATAACAACTTGGTGATGTGTTGATATTTTAGTACTTGATTATCAACTTATGGATAATCAATCGATAATCAACTTATTGATTTTTCAGAACTCACTACGAGATGAATTCAACATATGGATAATCAATTGATACTAAAAGTCGAAAATATAAAGAAAGGGTCGCTTCCTTAAAAACATACAAGTCTTACATCATAAGTTACCAAAAGTACATCAGCATTCCCCAAAATATATAACCTTCAAAAGTTGTCTAAACAATTACATTCAAAACCCTAATCAAAAGTCCATCAAGTTGGCTTCTCCATAATTCTTTCCATTTCAGCTCCTGTTAAGGAAAACAAAACTAATGGGATGAGTTAATGCTCAGTGAGGCCAAGAAAACATACAAACACATAGTTCAAGCAGTAATAGCACTTATACGAGAAATAAAACTATAACATTCAAGTAATTCACAATTTGAAATAAAACACACTCAATAAGGATATAGGAACTCTCAAGAGTTAGAATCCACTTGCTTTGCTGAGTTTCGATTATATACCTCCACGTGATGACACTCCATCAATCGGGTAGATATATTTAGTCCGTAGAACACCGCTTTATTTCACGAATCCTGTTCACCGTTACACCCCATACTCCAGGCTCGCTCATCATTTTAAAAGGCGATACTATTCGAGTATGCCAAACGAGATCTCTCAAATAGATCAAGCTTTACGAATATCTCATGGTTCACCAAACTTCTCGACCAAACCCATGCCGGCTCGAGTCACGAGGTTAGCCTATGAATTTGGGCGTCCCCCGAATACGAATATAAGCCAAATATGAATATAAGTCGATGAGACAATGCTCCAATCGACGATCACAAATACGATTCACAACCACATCACTTCACACGAGTCGAATATCAATTCACATAGCGAATTTCGATCATAATTTCATGTAAAAGAGAACGAGTGCGATAAAGTACACACTCGTCTCGGCAATTCGAATTCACATAATTCACAAGAAGCAATTCACGTATTTAACAACAAATCATGCACTTGATACTCACCAAGTCAAAAAGTGAGCAAATGAGCAAGTAAGCTGTTAGGCGTCCGCTCAGAGATTCTCTTGAAGATCCCCTTGAGCGCCTGAACAAATAACAAGTAGTTTTCACTCACAACCATGCATTAACCAAGAAAGAATGTACATTTGTTTGGACTAAAGTCAATGCCTTAAAAGAGAACCTTAATCTCTCGAAAATCAAGGTTTAAAAGTGAGGAGTTAAAGTCCCAAGAGAGACTTGCAACTTTCATGAAATCGAGTTTAAAACGGTCTATCGATATCGAGAGTGACAAGCTCTCAAAAACTCATTTCTTACGAATTCGGAAAATTTCTGTTTTGCGTGACAATCTTTGAAAAATCAAATCCTGAGTTCGGCGTATCCAAAAATGGAAAATTTATACCGTCGGAAATTAGGTTCGAAGTACTAAAAGTTCTTAGAAGACCTTTCCCATGGTTTCAAACAGAGAGCAATCATTTTTCAGCTCAAAGTTGCTGATTTAAACAAGCAAGATAGAACCAGTCTTGTTTTTCAGCGATATTTGAAAATGCGGCATCATTCACAGAAAGTGAACCAGCCTTTGAAATTCATAACACAATAAGAGTTCCAAACAAGGTTTCAAACACGACAAGCAAAACTAAATTCAGAGTTTTTAGTATCAAGATATAATCATTCAAAGTCAACTGAATTTTGCACACTGATCAGAAATTTCCAGATTTGCAGAGCCATCTTTGGAACATCATTTGGATATCGAAATATTATTGAAATTACACCAAATTTGGCACACATAAACTTCCATATGTGGACTACGTCTCTATCAAATTATAGGCAAAAACTCATGTGGGAAGGCAGTTAACAAAATGATCAAATTTCGTGAAATTTTTAAAGCAAATCTGCCAAGCCACTCTTTCTTTCTTTCCAAAGGTTTTTGTCCAATGATATCAATCCCAATTCACTCCATTTTTGAAACCAAGGTTCCAGAAATATTTAATAAACAATTTACAAACAATTGACACAAAAATTTGTGAGATATAACATTCCAAAACAGGTTTGACCATTCGGCTAGCAAGAAAGGAAAACTTCCAGTTTCCCAGCTTTGTTGCACTTTCAAAATCAGACCACATCTCACTCAATACAAGTTCAAATTAAGAATGGTTTACGGCATTATAAATTATGTTCAAAATGCTACATTTCATCAGAAAGAGTCGTTTCCAAAATCAGTACACAAGTGAGAGGAAATCAAGCCACAAGATGCAGCTTCTTCATTCCACTCGGACAGACAGTCACAACAGGACAGTCAACTTTGCTGAATCACTACGGTTTACTCAGTTCGAACTAGCAGGTGATTTTTATACCGTTAGAAAGCTATGAATGTCTAGTTTCAAATGCATAAATGGCACTCAATTTCAACTTTTATACAGAGATATATGTTCAGACAAACAACTACTGTTCGGCCCTCCTAATCACCATTTCCAGATTTCTTTCTTTTTCGAAAACCTTAGTTTTGAGCAATCAAATGAAACGATTTTTGGAAGGCACTTTGTACACACAATATACAACGTATAACCATCAATTTCACAGCCAAACAAGCATCAAATTTTCGAATTAAAACAGAGCAACAATGGACAGAAAATTTTGGCCAGCACTAGTCTCACACATTTCTCAACTTTCTCTCCATTTTCTAACTGTAAACCTCTCATATAACACATAAACACAACAATCAAGCATTTTAATCCTCAAGTCAGTTACCTATAATCTACCTCAAAACCGCTAGCCTAGAGATTGCAGCAAGAAATGAAACTCCTAAAATCCTCTAACCTATTTCTTGCTTAGGGTTTCAAACCCATGCAAAACTAACTGTGATTCTTGAAGAAAATGGAAAGATTAGAAGAGTTAAAGGGTTACCTCTAACCCTAGATGAAAAATCAGATTTTTTTCACCACAAATCCTCCAAGAAGCTCCACTAGATGATGTCTTTTTCCAAGCTAGAACTAATCTCCAAAGGTTTTGTGAGTTGTGTGAAGATTTGGAGCAAGTTTGAAGCAAGAAAATTGAAGCTTTCTTCCTCCCCTTTTTCTTCTTGTTTCGGCCGACCAAAGAGAGGAGAAAGAGAGTGGTTTGGTTGTGTGAATCTTGTTTTGGAAGCTTTGGAGGGAAAAAGGAGCAAAAAAGTGTACCAAAATCAATTTCAAATAGTGCTCAAATAGTGTTTCGTACCACCACTTTTCTCTCTTATTTGTTTTACTTGTGCACTAATTCTCCAATATAATTCCTTTAACACTGTAATTATTCACTCTTGCGAGTCTAGTATAAATTTCTTAAATCTCCACTTAGTTGTTCTGATGCAAAATGCGCAAACTTTCGACTCGCGCACGATAAAGCGAAATTTAAAAGCAATTCATACAACGATAATATAATTAACTAATACTAGGGTAAATAATTATAAAAATAACTATTTTAAGAATAAAAACATGAGTTCTCATATCCTCTCTCCCTTAAGAAATTTTATCTACGAAATTCATATCTTGATTTGGAAATAGATCTGGGTACTTCTTTTGAAACTCCTCCTCTATTTCCCAAGTTGTTTCTTTTATTCCATGATTCCTCCAAAGAACTTTCACCAAAGGGATTCGTTTATTTCTCAGTTCCTTCACCTTATAATCTAGAAACTTTATTGGTTTCTCCTCATAGGTCAGTGTTTCATCGATCTCAATATTTTTCGGTTGTAGGACGTGAGACAGATCTGGATGATATTTCTTGAGCATCGAAACGTGAAAAATATTATAGATTCGAGATAAACTTGGTGGTAATTCCAACTTATAAGCCACATTTCCTACATGTTAAAGAATCTTATATGATCCTACAAATCTTGGTTATAGTTTCTTTCCTCTTTCTGCCATTAAACTTGATTTTAAAGGAGTAATCTTAAGAAAAACTTGGTCTCCAACCGCAAACTCCAAATTATTCCTTCGATTATCTGCATAACTCTTTTGACGACTCTGTGCGGTTTGAATCCTCTGGCTTATTAACTTCACTTTTTCTCGTGCCCCCTCAATCCAAGGCACTGCAGTGGGGTCTAAAATCTTTCTTTCACCCATTTCATCCCAACAAATCGAAAACCTACACTTTTGGCCATAAAGTGCTTCGTACGGAACCATTTGAATGGATGAATGGAAACTATTATTATAAGCAAACTCTACCAATGTCAAGTACTTACTCCAATTCTCTACAAAATCTAAAATACAGGTTCTCAACATGTTCTCAAGAGTCTGAATTGTCCTCTCAGACTGTCCATCAGTTTGGGAATGGTAAGTAGTGTTAAAATTCAATTTAGTCCCCAACACTTCTTACATCTTTTGCCAGAATCGCGAAACAAATCTAGGATCTCTATCGGACACAATACTTACAGGTATCCCGTGTAGCCTTATAATCTCATCCAAGTATAAATTAGCTAACTTCTCCAACGGGTACTTCATACTAATCGGCAGTAAGTGAGCAGATTTGGTCAACTTATTCACTATTACCCAAACGGCGTCGTGATTTCTTTGCGTTCTTGGCAATCCAGATACAAAATTGATGGTGATATTTTTCCACTTCTACTCGGGTATCTTTAAAGGTTGCAATAGGCCAGATGGTTTCTGATGCTCGGTTTTAACTTGTTGGCAAATCAAACAAGTCTGGACAAACTGAGTAATTTCTTTTTTCATGTTCTCCCACTAATACAAATTCTTTAAATTCTGGTACATTTTATTCCCTCCAAAATGTACCATGTACTTAGATCGGTGTGGTTCTTCCAAAATTTCCTTCTTAAACTCTTCATCCTTTGGCACTACTATACGATTTCGAAATCTTAATACACCGTTTGTTCCTAAGTTAAAATCCGATTTTTCTTCTTTATTAACTTTTTCCAACCACTTTTGCATTTCAAAGTCCTTCTCTTGTGCCTCCTTGATATGTTCCAACAAAGTGAATTTCACAATAATATTCCCAAAGATCACTTTTCTCGGTTCCAGATAAGGATTCCAACAACTAACCTCTTCCAACAAGTGCAATTCTTTAATCATCAATCCTGCCACTTGCATTTGGCGACTTAAAGCATCAGCCACTACATTGACTTTTTCTGGGTGATAATTTATCGTGCCATCATAATCTTTCAAAAATTTCACCCATCTACGTTGTCTCAAATTCAACTCCTTTTGAGAAAACAAATACTTAAGACTCTTGTGGTCCGTAAAAATCTCAAATATCACTCCATATAGGTAATGCCTCCACTTCTTTAATTCAAACACTACAGCCGCTAACTCTAAATCATGAGTTGAGTAGTTTCTCTCGTGCGACTTTAATTTCCTAGAAACATACGCAATCACCTTATTATTCTACATCAATACACACGTCAAGCCTTCTTTGGAAGCATCTGTATATACTACAAAATTATCCTTTCTATTTGGTAAAACTAATATAGGTGCTCTCAACAACCATTTTTTTAACTCCCGAAAACTTTCTTCACATTTCGGACTTCATATAAATTTTTCACTTTTCTTAGTCAACTCAGTCATGGGTCCAATAATTTTAGAAAAATCTTTGATAAACCTCCGATAATACCCTGCTAACCTTATAAAATTTTGAACTTCAGTAGGATTTTTCGATTGCTTTCACTTAGAAACCGCTTCAACTTTGGCTGGATCTACCTTGATTCCGTTCTTGGAAATTATATGACCTAAGAAAGTCACTTCTTTCAACAAAACTCACATTTGCTAAATTTAGCATACAATTGATGTTCTCTCAAAGTTTGTAAAATAATCCTCAAGTGTTCCTCATGATCTTCCAAAGTTTTAGAGTACACCAGTATATCATCGATGAACACTACCACAAACTGATCTAGATAAGACTTAAAGATTCTGTGCATTAAATCCATAAAAGTCGCAGGTGCATTAGTCAATCCGAACGGTATTACTGCGAACTCAAAGTATCCGTATCTCGAGTTAAAGGTTGTTTTAGGTATATATTTTTTCAAAATTCTCAATTGATAATAACCCAGCCTAAGGTCTAACTTTGAAAATACTACCGCCCCTTGCAATTGGTCAAACAATTCATCAATGTGAAGCAAAGGATGCTTATTCTTAATAATAACATCGTTTAAATCTCGGTAGTCTATACACAGCCTTAAACTCTCATCTTTCTTTTTAACAAACAATACCGGGGCTCCCCACGGTGCCCGGTGAATCACTTTTTTTTATAAAGTCTCGCTCTAGCAAATCCTGCAATTGTAACTTTAACTCTTTCAATTCAATTAGAACCATTCTATAAGGCGTTTTAGAAATAGGTGCTACCTCCGGAGTCACATCAATTTTAAAAGTTATCTCCCTTTCCGGAGGCAAAGACTCCAATTCTATAGAAAAAATATCCGGATACTCTTTCACTACAGGCATATCTTCCAACCTCACTTTATCATTAGGAGTATTTATAAGAAAATCCAAATATCCTTGAGCTCCCTTACTCAACAACTTTCTGGTTCGAATTTCTGAAATAAGAGCAGATGAGTTTAATCTACCCCTTACATCCAATTGTCGCGTCCCATTTTTTAATAAGAAAAATAAAAGACGAGTCTAGAAAAATGGCTTTTGATTCAATTTTTGATTGAAAAATGAATTTTTGATTTAAAAAAGAAAATGAAGAACATGGGTCTAAATGGGATTTGAAAATGCGACGATTTGACCCAAAATATAGTTTAAAAGGGTTTTTTTGAATGAAAAATGGAGTCGCCACTTGGTATTGAGTTGAGGTATACCAAGTCACCTAAAAATGAATTTTTTTTTTAAAAAATAGAAACCCTTTTTAAACGACTCCAAGTCTACGAAAATCAGAGAAAAAAAAGATTCGGGAGTCACATTTGAAGAAAGGGAAGACAAGGATAAGAATCCAAAGCACCCTTTCAACCTAACCAAGGCTAGTTGCGCGATTTAGTCAAAGACTTTCTTATTTTAATCTAAAAATTTATCACATTTGGATGTACTATATGAATGCGAACCCTAGACCTAAGAGGGTATCAGGGTCAAAATTTTTCTTCAAAGCTCAATTGGTGCTAATCACATTAATTGTGATGTCCAATGCGGACTCTTTGGAGAGGTCACGAATAATGCAAAAATATGAGACTCTAAGAAAAGAAAAGGAAAATAAAATAATTATACAAATATACATGACCTAAAGGAATGCATCATGTCGGGTGCGGGGAACTAATATTCATGACTCAATTTTCCCTTTAACAGAGGGAATACGAGCGTGCTAAGGTTAGAAAGTCAAACTCGTCCATATCCTATACGCAAGGGGTGTTTCCCTATCCAATCAAGCAAATGCACTACCCTAATTCTATTTCTCAAATGAAATGCAAGTATAATGTTATGTTTTTATACAAAGGGGTAAGGAATATACATATAAGGAAAAATACGGGATATGAGATATAAATAGAAGAGAATATGGGATAAAGGACAAGAAAGTGTCATGCAACATGGTAAAAAATCCTAAAAGGTGAAAAACATGCATGAAATGTAGTGATTCACACAAACATGATCTAACGCGTAGACGGTCCCTAAAGGTCTAGTATTGGACTAGCCCATGTCTATGAATTCCTACTAGCATTAGACTAGATAAAGGTCTCAACTAGCGTTGGACTAGCGAGAAATCGTAAAAAGGGACCACGACTAACGTTGGACTAGTGTGGTGACGACATGTATTTATTATAGTCTAATAAATCAGATAAAACATAATAAAGCAAATAAACAGATAAATCACATAAAGCACATAGCATATAGGCATGATATCTAGATGCAAGACCCTAAGAAAACGAGTAACACATATCACGTAAGCATGCAAATCACACAAGCAAAAAAGAAAGCAAATAAAACCCTAACTATTACATTTGAGGGGGGGCCTACTACAATCTAAAAAGGAAAATAACATAAATAATTAAAATAAATACCTAACTATTACAATTGTGGCATCTAATTGCCTTCCCAAATAATTACAAATTAAACTTAAATAAATATACAAAATTGTAGCAAATAAAGCAAATAAATAAATAAAATATTCAAAAGGCATACAATTAAGCACATAAAGTCACATAAGGGCACATAGGATTAAGTAAAGTTGAAATAAGGGATAGAGTGTACCTCTCTTGAGTGGGTGCCCTAATGAAGTGAAATCACTTATTTATCCTCCAAAACAAACGAAAGGGTCAAGGTATCACTTTAATCAAGAAATAATCACATGAAATGGGAACAAGCATGAAATTGAATCAATCCAAGGTGTTTAAGGGAAGGGGAACAACCCACGTAAAATTAAAACAAGTAATGACTTGATTGCAAAAACTAAAGAAATTTGAGGGGGTCAATTTGATTGATTTGTCCAATTATTTGGGCCATAGTAGAATTAGACAAGAAGCAAGGGGTTGGAATGCAACGATTAGAAGCTTTTCATGCAACCCGTGCAATGCACGAAGGAAAACAAACTTCTGCAACACTTTCTACTAAGCTTCAACAACCGAAACAAAACCTGTTGCACCTTGTTTTCAAATGCAGATTTCAAACCCGAACACATGGCTTTAAACTAAGCCACAAACTACATAATCACCACCATCCAAACAAGCAAGAAACCTAGAAAGATATCATGCAAAATTCTGGAAAAACATGCAAACATGATTCGGCAACCTGGATGTTTATTTTTCCAGCAATTATTCAAACATGATTCAAGTATTTTTTTTTAGACCCAAACACACAAACTCAGCACCAAACCTTCCATTTCCCCTTTCCCATACAAGATTAAATAGCAACTTAGGTGCAAAAACTCAGTGAGCAGTCGTGGAGAAGAAAACAGCGAAGAAAATGCAGCAGCTTTTGCTCTGCAGCAAATTTTGTAGCTTCAAATTTGCGTAGATGAAATGCCGAAACATTGAACAAAACTCATTGTTTTATCGAACTAACTCACACAAAACTTCACTCATCAATTAATCAATGCTCAAGCATGGGTGTCTCCCCCTAACTATCCCAACCTAGATGATCCAGGCCCAAGAAAGCAAGAACAACGACAAAAATGCAGCAAAGAATCCTTATTATTTTGCTTGAAACGTTAAACTACATCATTCAAGATAACATCCCAATCCTAAACCAAACCCTGAACTCATTATCTAGGTGTAACGTTAACACACAAGAGACAGTTTCAAATTCTTGTTAATCCTTCTAAACTCATCGTCAAGATATCAGATTTAGCCTACCCGAAAGAAAACCAAGTAGCAGTCATAAACTCCCACTGATTTCTGGATTTCGTGTGCCAAACAATGGAAACCAAAATCCTAGCAAACATAAAAGTTACAAGCCAAAATGACAACATTGCACAAAACCAAGTTCTGCTCTTTACATTCCTAAGAGTTCTTAAACGCAAATCACACAAGCAAAAATGAAAAGTGTAGCCTTTAATTCACGAACTACGCAGATCACATATCATGGCCATTGAATCGACTCTACCATTTCAGATACTTGTTAGACGAACCAAATAATCAATTTATGTAAGGCGTGCTTCTAGAGCTTAAGAAGTCTGTGCTTAAAAAAAAGAAAATGAGAAGGAAATGGATAGCTTACAGCTCTCTCTCTCGGTGAGGATTCGCAGGTAATGATGGACTGAGGTGATTTCGGCTCCTTGTCCTCCTGATCCTCGATGAGCAGCACCAGATTGCTCTCTACGAACAGCCACGGCTTCACACCACTGCAACAATCACCCTCACTCACATCCTCTGAAACGGCTCTGGCACCCACAACTTTTTCTTTCTAGCCCTCCCAAGCTTTCTCTCCTGTCTCTTCTCTCATTTGCATCTCCCAACCCTAGCCGCCTCTTCCAGATTCCTCCCTTGCTCTCTTCCTTTCCCTCTGTTTTCTTTTTTCTTTTCTTTGTTTCTGCCTCAACTCCCCAAAAACCGTCACAAGCTCCCTTCTAGATTTTTCGTAGCCCTCTCTACTCAGCCGCCACTTCCCTTTTTCGTTCCTTTGTTCCATCCCTCTCTCCTGCTTTTGTTTCTTTTCGCAGCCCCAAGACTTTCTCTCGCTCTCTAGCCGCCTCCCTTCTTCACTCTCCCTCGGCTCTCAACTCTCTCCCCAAACCCTTTTCTTTTTCTTCTGTATTTTCTATTCAGCTCAGCTGTCAACTAGAGCCCTTCTCTATAGCCGTCATCCCTTCTGTTTTCTGCTCAACTCTCCCTCTAGCTCTCCTTCGTTGCTTCTTTTTCTCTCACTCTCGTTTTCTCCTTTCTTTTGCTTTTGTTTTCAGCTGCCAACAGGTTCTTCCTGTTCTTTTCTTTTCCTTTGCTTTTTCCTACCTCAACCTAGCTGCCCACTCTTTTCTTGCTTCATCAGCCGTCATCCGATTCCCCTCTCCTTTTTCTTTGGCTGCGGCTATGACCCTTTTATAGGGAACTCAACTCCCTAAAACCCTCATCTAAAGGGCTCCCCAAGAATCCTCAGTTCTTGTCTTTCCTTTTAGCCGCCGGATCCTTTTCTTCTAGATTCCTCCCGCATGCTTCTGTTTTAAAATGTGATACAGAGAAAGAGCACGGATCACGTGCGGCTCACGCATGCATGAGCTTGGTTTCTCCTCTTTTTTTGTTAATGCTAAAAGTTAAGAATAATAATATATCTAATAAAAAAGAAAATAATAATGAATAAAGCTAAATTAAAAAGATTTAGTATCTAAAATGCTAAAAAAATCTAAAAATAAAATCATGAGATTGATAAAATAAAATCGATAATAATTATTAAAAAATAAAAAAATAATAAAAATAAAGAATTTGGTGTTTACAATTTGTCCCTTTTTGTCTGAGTTTCGAAAAAACTCAAAACAAAGACGTAGACACCAAATACTCACCTGTGGTAGTTTTGCCTTGAACTAAAAACCTGTAAGCGTAAAAATGGTCACCGGAATAAGACCCGAACCTGCCATGACATCGGTCAGTGGGATACAATCCAAGCCTGCTTAGATAATCAGTCGGTCAGTGAGATAGTACCCGAACCTGCCTTGATGATTGGTCGATCAGTGGGATAGTACCCGAACTTGCTTTGATAATCGGTCAGTCAGTGGAATAGCACCCGAACCTGCCTTGATGATTGCACTTGGATCAGTGGGATGAATACCCGAGCTTGCCTTCAATTGGTCAGTGGGATCCATACCCGAGCCTGCCTTGATAATTGGTCAGTTAGTTGGATAGCACCCGAGCCTGCCTTGATAATTGGTCGGTTAGTGGGATAGCACCCGAGCCTGTCTTGAAAATTGATCAGTGGGATAATACCCGAGTCAGTTTTGATAATCGGTCGGTCAGTGGGATAGCACCCGAGCCTGCCTTGATGATTGGTCGGTCAGTGGGAGAGTACCCGAGTCTGCCTTGATAATCGGTCGGTCAATGGGATAGCACCCGAGTCTGCCTTGATGATTGGTCGGTCAGTGGGATAGAACCCGAGCTTGCCTTGATAATTGCACTTGGATCAGTGGGATGAATACCCGGACCTGCCTTTAATTGGTCAGTGGGATCCATACTCGAGCCTGCCTTGACAATTGGTCGGTTAGTGGGATAGCACCCGAGCCTGCCTTGAAAATTGGTCGGTGGGATAATACCCGAGCCTGCATTCAATTGGTCAGTGGAATTCATACCAGAGCCTGCCTTGATAATTGGTCAGTGGGATAATACTCGAGCCTGCTTTCAATTGGTCAGTGAGATCCATACCAGAGCCTGTCTTGATAATTGGTCAGTGGGATAATACCCGAGTCTGGCTTGAAAATTGGTCAGTGGGATCCATACTCGAGCCTACCATCCATTTGGTCAGTGAGATAATATCTGAACCAATCGTACTATTGATCAGTGGGATAACAACCCGAGCCTGCCATAGCATCGGCCAGTGGATAATATCCGAACTGCCTTCAAATAGTCAGTGGGATCCATACCCGAGCCTGCCTTCACTTGGTCAGTGGGATCAATACTCGAGCCTGTCTTGCTGATCAGTCAATTGGTTAGTGGGATCAACACTCGAGCCTGCCTTCAATTGGTCAATTGGTCAGTGGGATCAACATCCGAGCCTGCCTTCAATTGGTCAGTGGGATGAATACCCAAGTCTGCCTTCATTTGGTCAATTGGTTAGTGGGATCAATACCCGAGCATGCCTTTAATTGATCAATTGGTCAGTGGGATCAACACCCGAGCCTGCCTTCAGTTGGTCAATTGGTTAGTGGGATCAACACCCGAACCTACCTTGAATTGGTCAATTGGTCAGTGGGATCAACACTCGAGCCTGCCTTCAATTGGTTAGTGGGATGAATACCCGAGCCTGCCTTGCTGATCGATCAATTGGTCAGTGGGATCAACACCTAAGCCTGCCTTCAATTAGTCAATTGGTCAGTGGGATCAACACTCGAGCCTGCCTTCAATTGGTCAGTGGGATGAATACCTAAGCCTGCCTTCATTTGGTCAATTGGTCAGTGAGATCAACACCCGAGCCTGCCTTCCATTGGTCAGTTGATCAGTGGGATCAACACCCGAACCTGCCTTGCTGATCGGTCAATTGGTCAGTGGGATCAACACCCGAGCTTGCCTTCAATTGATCAATTGGTCAGAGGGATCAACACTCGAACCTGCCTCAATTGATCAAAAATTAAATGTGATTGTCAAGAAAGGGGTAGAAAGGTGCGTGGCGGACGCTGAGACTTCGCCAATAAGAAAATAACTTTGATTTTCAAGAAACAAGAATTTAAACTTGATTTTTGATTTTTGATCTTTTGATTTTTTCATCTTTTGATTTTTGGGATTTTTTTTTTTTGGGATTTTGAAATTTTTGATATTTGATTTTTCGAGAAAATCTTTTCAAACATAATTTGCCCCAGTGTTAGGTCTTTTTCCTTCTTTCTTCTCTTTTCCGGTATCGGCCTTCCACATCACTAGATGGTTCTTCGTCGATTTCAGCCACGAATACCTGTACAGGGGGATTACCAAAGTACAATATGCATTTAAATATCTTATTTTAAAAAATTAATGCAACTACTACTCATGAAAAGAGCAGCGTGATTGATTCGAAATTTTCAAATGTATTACAAAATTTTTTGCCCCAGTGTGGGTTTATTTTGTGAAATCTCCATTTAACTGCAAAAAAATTTGCTTGGATGACTCTCCATTTATTTGAACAAAATGAAAAACTGCGTTTGCTAAAATTTATGAGATAACCACATATTAACATATAATGTGAAGAAAATTAAACGACTTACTTAAACTCACACAAAAAATTTCATGATAAATTTCTCAAAATAATACCAAATTACAGAAGATTCCTTCCTCACTTTAGTACTGATGCTTAGGGTAATGGGTCACCACTTTTGTTAGCTCATTTTTCAGGACCAATCAAGTGGGTGTTATTTCTGATTTTGAGGTGACTAAGAAAAATGAGAGGTCAGGATTTGTCTTATTTTTGTGCCTAAATTGTATGTAAACCCTTCAATACCACATCTTAGTGAAAGCAAATAGTTTGTCACCCTTATTTCTTAAAAAAAATTAGTCAACATATAAGCTTTATAAGCTTGTGACATATGGGTAGAAACGATAGCTAAATATGTGAAAACAGGTTATACCCTTATGATCCCGAATGATTGAGGGATTGCTCAGAAGTATGATCCTCACTTCAAATTGTCATGAAGGATAAGTCAACGATGGACTTTATGACCTTGTAATGCGGCTTGAAGAAGATAGTTAAAATAAATAAGATTTTTAAGGACATTGCACTGAAGATCGCATTTCCTCCCAAAATTGCCCCAATTTTGGACTCAAAGGTGTTGAACCTTGCTTGACTTTTATCATTACTCACAGGAACTTTTCAGCATCGAATGTTTTTGCATTTCCTTTGCCTTTATTTCGCTCGCTTTTCCTTTTCCCCTTTTTCTTTTCTTCTTTTTTTCAAAGGTGCCCTCGCGGGTTTTCACATGAAGAGCAGTGTCAACTTCACACCTAATCAATTCAGATACATTTAAAAATTTCTTGGTATCAGTATATGAGCAACACTTGCTAATTAGAAAATTTCTTGACAGAGATATTGCGAAGAACAAAAGTCAGGGCTTTTGGTTTTTGTAATGGGGTCTGGTGGGGTGCATAGAAAAGTTAAAACTTGAAAGCGAATTTTAAAAAATGGTTTAAATAATCTGAGATCGCATTGTTGCACCAACCTTATTTTTAGGGTTCAATCAAAACCTGCCCCAATTTATTCTCAACTGAGACTCTTTTCTCTTTCATTTTCTTCTCTCTTTTTCTTTTTGGCCTTCTACCATTCTTTTGAACTTTTCAAAACTTGTCCCAATTTATGCTTAACCGAGGTTCTCTTTTTTTTTTTTTTTTTTGCTTTATCACTTTTCACCTCTTGAGACTTTTCTCTTCTTTTCAACTCAAACTTGCCCCAGTGTGGGGTTTGCGATCCTCAGGGGTTGCCAAACAAAAATTATTGTTCTGATAGCTCAAAGGGGATGACTAGGGATGAAATGTTTTGATTGGAAAGAAAGATGACCTGACTTTTATTCCGTTTTTCACATTAACTCTGAAAGGAAACTTTCATTAACGCGAAATCTCTTGCATGTATCTGAATTAATTAACTGAGGAAGACTCCTGTTCATCTGTATCTGTGAAGGATAAGTGACCTGCCGGACAAATACTCTTCCTTTTCTTTTTCAAAATTGAACCCCAAATATTAATAGTAGAACTACATTTCCCCAATTTGCAATTTCCTTTCTTCTTTTAATTTTAACATTTTTGCCATTTCTATTTTTTTCTTGCAATCTCCAATCTCTTTCCCCAATGTAGGGTGTGATCATAAGTGCCTTTTGAAAGAACCACCCATTTTAGCTCAAATAAGGATGCAAGGGATAAATAGTGTGTAGATTGTAGAAACGATGGCCAAAATATCATTCTTACGCTTCATGACAACCAAAATAACGAAATGCTCATTGAGAATCCATTCCTTTTTTGATATTTGAAAATCCTCCAATGTAGAGTAGTGATCATTAAAACTCTGATCTGAAACGAAATTATTCTTTTAAAGGCTCAAATGAGAGAGCAAATGATAAAATCTGTATAGATAGAGAAACGAACGTTTGAAGTATCATTCCAAATTTCCAAAATAAACAAGGATAATGCACCATTTTGCTTTCACTGAGATATAGATTGAATCTAATTAGACACAGTGGACATTTTCAAGCAAAGATTGCCCCAATTTGTAATTTATCAATCAATGTGACTGATTTTATTTTTGGGGTTAATAGAAGTGGGCAAAATATGAATTGTATAGTGAAGGAGAAAATGTATCTCATTGGGTCTTTTTAGTGACCTCTTTTTTAATTTTGAGCACTCTTATGGTATTGCTCGGATCACCAATCTGGTGTACGTAAAGATTTTAGAAAGCATACACTTGTGAATTTTCAGGTTAGAGGTTGAAAAAAATCTCAATTTGGTCTTATTTCTTAAAATTCATTATAAAATCTCCAATGAGCAAAAATAAAGAATAAAATGCACATGAATATATACAAAATAATAATTGTTCAAAAACTTTATTGCTGAAAAAGTTTAAAACAAAATTTCTCGTTCAATTATAATACAAATGAGAAGCGAAACTCCTAAAGAGCTCTACATATACACTTTTTGTCGCCTTTTCTTTTGGAACAAAAATCAAATAAACAAAATTTTCTTTTTGACAAACAATTACGAAACCTCTTAGATGCTTTAGTCTAGCGCTTCCAGATAGATCCTTCATGTTTTCATTGCAAGGTCTGCCCAAGAATCAAGTAATACTTGTAATTTTTAAATTTTATCAGACATAGAAAAATATTTTCATCTTATTAAAACATTTTTATAAATGCAGGGGAGGGGGAAAAACAAAAGAAAAAATACCCTGAATTAGTAAGTAAGACTATAAAATCGGTATGCATGTCCTATGGGGGAACTCTTTTATGCCAAGGGTAGGTCTAGCATGAAAATGCAATCCTCTAAGGTAGACACCATACAATACCTGATGAATCCGATCAACTGATTAAGTGAAAAATGATTTGAAAAATTTGGCCAATTAGAGTGAGAAGAGACATTTGTTCTAAAAATGAGAACGAAGTCCGAATGGATTGCTTGTTTTGATCAACACATAAAATGATGTGTAAAAGAGATTACAAATGTTTCGATTAATTTATTCAGTGAACCTTAGATTTAAACCCTAAAGAGGAGAAAGCGCGTCAAATGGGTAGGATGAAATTGATGATTTATTCAAAATCGACCGAATTGCACTAAAAATAGGTAGACTGGTCAACTGAATTGAATGAAATTGATGATCTCTTCAAAATCGACTCGATTGCCCTAAAAATGGGTGAATTGGCCAAATGAATGAAATGGAGTTAATGATTTATTAAAAAATGATTAGACTGTTCTAAAATTGAATGAATTGACAAAATGGATTGGATGAAATTGATGGCTTATTCAAAAATCGATTGAATTATCTACCTATTGGTAGTTTCAAAAAATCATTGCAATGCATTAGTCTATGAGCCTCTTAAAATCAAGATTTGGCCTCTATATTTATCGTCTCAACAATGAAGAATCATTTGTGAATTTCTTCAAATTAATGTCCTTTAAGCAAGGGATGTTTATCAATTTTGTTTAAAATGGCCAAAAAATGATTGTTAGATGCTTATATTCCGAAAATCGCTCTATGACAATGATCGGATCATACCTTATCTCGTGCACTACCCCTTTGGATAGTACAAGAAATATAAACGTGCAAGTCTCATTGGATTATATATCCGAAACACAGGGCAATTTATTTTTAACACGGGATTCACTAAATAGCATTCCCTTCTAAGGTGGATGCATGATGCCAGTTTATTAAAGCAAATAAATATGCAGTACACAAATGAAATGTGACCTAAAGGAACCCCTTTTTGTATGTTGGAGTGAGCCTGAAATGAAATATATTCATGCTGCAAATGCGAAACATTGAATTTAAATGTGTCACATCAAAAAGGGTAGGCTCCTAGAGAGTACCATGCTAGGACTCTTATTTTCTAAGGCTTATGAATGCAATGGAGAAAAGAAACCAAGAAAAGTTAGTTCAATCAGATAAATACACATAACACATTGTAGCAAAGCAATACAAAGAGATAAAGTAATAAAAGGTAAAGAGGAGTCGGATCCCTTCCCCTCGTGATTATTGTCCCTAATAGGGTAAGACAGACTCTATCCTAGGTAAACTATCATTGATGCATGAGGTATTGGCTCACTAATGCATCTAGACTCGATAGGTTTTAGGTCCTCGAGCCTTCAGACTTAGAAACCAAAGGTCATCAATCCCAAGGTTCTTTGTCGGTGGCTTGAGCGATTTCCCAGACACTGTTATGCACACATCGTGTCACAGCTACATGTAATGAGTGAATCTATCAAAAATCCTCAACCTTCGACTAAAAGTTAAAAGTTATCAAGCCAAAGCTTAAAATGGAAGATTGAGTGACCACTCGGATCATGCTACGCACACATCGTGTCCCGATCACACGTCCAAGTGGGTCGCCTAATCCTAATAGGGTGAAGTGGCGTGACAAGCCACTAAAAAGAAAAATAAATGAGGGATAAAAAATAAAGTATATGCATGTATGCTAGTGCTCCATTTGGAGGGAAGGGATCGAGAACCGACGCGAGACTTTAGGGCAATATCCCTCCACCCAAATGCAATGCAAAGCGCGGAATTCACATAAATAAACCATCCATTGAATCAATCGTACGCAAAATAGGTGAGGGAGTGAGTTGATACGCGCGAAATGCAAAAATCCTAAAAAAATGAAAAATGCAACCCTAAACATCCAAATGCGATATATGAAAAAGTTAAAAGAAAAAAAAGATTGACTAAATCAAATTTGCTTGAACTCTCTAAGTCCCCAGTGGAGTCGCCAACTGTCGCTCCCCATTTTTTAATAAGAAAAATAAAAGACGAGTTTAGAAAAATGGCTTTTGATTCAATTTTTGATTGAAATTTAAATTTTTGATTTAAAAAAAAGAAAATGAAGAACATAGGTCTAAATGGGATTTGAAAATGCGAGATTTGACCCAAAATATAGTTTAAAAAGGGTTTTTTTGAATGAAAAATGGAGTCGCCACTAGGTATTGAGTTGAGGTGTACCAAGTCACCTAAAAATGAATATTTTTTTTAAAAAAAGTAGAAAACCCTTTTTAAACGATTCCAAGTCTACGAAAATCAGAGAAAAAAAGATTCGGGAGTCACATTTGAAGAAAGGGAAGGCAAGGATAAGAATGCAAGGCACCATTTCAACCTAGCCAAGGCTAGTTGCGCGATTTAGTCAACGACTTTCTTATTTTAAACTAAAGATTTATGACATTTGGATATACTATATGAATGCGAACCCTAGATCTAAGAGGATATCGGGGTCAAAATTTCTTTTCAAAATTCAATTGGTGCCAATCACATTAATTGTGATGCCCAATGCGGACTCTTTGGAGAGGTCATGAATAATGCAAAAATGTGATACTCTAAGAAAAGAAAAGAAAAATAAAATAATTATACAAATATACATGACCTAAAGGAATGCATCATGTCGGGTGTGGGGAACTAATGTTCGTGACTGAATTTTCTCTTTAACAGAGAGAATACGAGCGTGCTAAGATTAGAAAACCAAACTCGTCCATATCCCATACTCAAGGGGTGTTTCCCTATCCAATCAAGCAAATACACTACTCTAATTCTATTTCTTAAATGAAATGCAAGTCTAATGTTATACTTTCATACAAGGGGGTAAGGAATATACATATAAGAAAAAATACGGGATAGAGGATATAAATAGAAGAAAATATGGGAAAAAGGATAAGAAAGTGTCAGGCAACATGGTAAAAAACCCTAAAAGGTGAAAAACATGCATGAAATGTAGTGATTCACACAAACATGATCTAACGCGTAGACGGACCCTAAAGATCTAGCATTAGACTAGCCCATGTCTATGAATTCCTACTAGCATTGTACTCGTGGAAAATCGAGAAAAAGATCTCAACTAGCGTTTGACTAGTGAGAAATCATAAAAAGGGACCACGACTAGCGTTGAACTAGTGTGGTGACAACATGTATTTATTATAGTCTAATAAATCAGATAAAGCATGATAAAGCAAATAAACACATAAATCACATAGCATATAGGCATGATATCTAGATGCAAGACCCTAAAAAAGCGAGTAACACATATCACGTAAGCATGCAAATCACACAAGCAAAAAAGAAAGCAAATAAAACCCTAACTATTACATTTGAGGGGGGGCCTACTACAATCTAAAAAGGAAAATAAAATAAATAATTAAAAGAAATACCTAACTATTACAATTGTGGCACCTAGTTGCCTTCCCAAATAATTACAAATTAAACTTAAATAAATATATAAAATTGCAGCAAATAAAGCAAATAAATAAATAAAATATTCAAAAGGCATGCAATTAAGCATATAAAATCACATAAGGGCATATAGGATTAAGTAAAGTCGAAATAAGTGATAGAGTGTACCTCTCTTGAGTGGGTGCCCTAATGAAGTGAAATCACTTATTTATCCTCCAAAACAAACGAAAGGGTCAAGGTATCACTTTAATCAAGAAATAATCACATGAAATGGGAACAAGCATGAAATTGAATCAATCCAAGGTGTTTAAGGGAAGGGGAACAACCCATGTAAAATTAAAACAAGTAATGACTTGATTGCAAAAAGTAAAGAAATTTTAGGGGGTCAATTTGATTGATTTGTCCAATTGTTTGGGCCATAGTAGAATTAGACAAGAAGCAAGGGGTTGGAATGCAATGATTTGAAGCTTTTCATGCAACCCATGCACTCCATGAAGGAAAACAAACTTCTGCAACACTTTCTATTAAGCTTCAACAACCGAAACAAAACCTGTTGCACCTTGTTTTCAAATACAGATTTCAAACCCGAACACACGGCTTTAAACTAAGCCACAAACTACATAATCACCACCATCCAAACAAGCAAGAAACCTAGAAAGATATCATGCAAAATTCTGAAAAAACATGCAAACATGATTTGGCAACCTGGATGTTTATTTTTCCAGCAATTATTCAAACATGATTCAAGTTTTTTTTTTTAGACCCAAACACACAAACTCAGCACCAAATCTTCCATTTCCCCTTTCCCATACAAGATTAAATAGCAACTTGGGTGCAAAAACTCAGTGAGCAGTCGTGGAGAAGAAAATAGCGAAGAAAATGCAGCAGCTTTTGCTCTGCTGCAAATTTTGCAGCTTCAAATTTGCGTAGTTGAAATGCCAAAACATTGTACAAAACTCATTGTTTTATCGACCTAACTCACTCAAATCTTCACTCATCAATTAATCAATGCTCAAGCATGGGTGTCTCCCCCTAACTATCCCAACCTAGATGATCCAAGCCCAAGAAAGCAAGAACAACAACAAAAATGCAGCAAAGAATCCTTATTATTTTGCTTGAAACGTTAAACTACATCATTCAAGAAAACATCCCAATCCTAAACCAAACCCTGAACTCATCATCTAGGTGTAATGTTAACACACACGAGACAGCTTCAAATTCTTGTTAATCCTTCTAAACTCATCGTCAAGATATCAGATTTAGCCCACCCGAAAGAAAACCAAGTAGCAGTCATAAACTCCCACTGATTACTGGATTTCATGTGCCAAACAAAGGAAACCAAAATCCTAGCAAACATAAAACTTACAAGCCCAAATGACAACATTGCACAAAACCAAGTTCTGCTCTTTACATTCCTAAGAGTTCTTAGATGTAAATCACACAAGCAAAAATGAAAAGTGTGGCCTTTAATTCACCAACTACGCAGATCACACATCATGGCCATTGGATCGACTCTACCGTTTCAGATACTTGTTAGACGAACCAAAGAATCAATTTATGGAAGGCGTGCTTCTAGAGCTTAAGAAGTCTGTGCTTAAAAAAAAGAAAATGAGAAGGAAAACGACAGCTTACAGCTCTCTCTCTCTCGGTGAGGATTCGCAAGTAATGATGGACTGAGGTGATTTCGGCTCCTTGTCCTCCTGATCCTCGATGAGCAGCACCAGATTGCACTCTACGAACAGCCACGGCTTCACACCACTGCAACAATCACCCTCACTCACATCCTCTGAAATGGCTCCGGCACCCACAACTTTTTCTTTCTAGCCCTCCCAAGCTTTCTCTCCTGTCTCTTCTCTCATTTCCATCTCCCAACCCTAGCCGCCTCTTCCAGATTCCTCCCTTGCTCTCTTCTTTTCCCTCTGTTTTCTTTTTTCTTTTCTTTGTTTTTGCCTCAGCTCCCCCAAAACTGTCGCAAGCTCCCTTCCAGATTTTTCGTAGCCCTCTCTACTCAGCCGCCACTTCCCTTTTTCGTTCCTTTGTTCCATTCCTCTCTCCTGCTTTCGTTTCTTTTCCCAGCCCCCAGACTTTCTCTCGCTCTCTAGCCACCTCCCTTCTTCACTCTCCCTCGGCTCTCAACTCTCTCCCCAAACCGTTTTCTTTTTCCTCTGTTTTTTCTATTCAGCCCAGCCGTCAACTAGAGCCCTTTTCTATAGCCGTCATTCTGCTCAACTCTCCCTCTAGCTCTCCTTCGTTGCTTCCTTTTCTCTCACTCTCTATTTCTCCTTTCTTTTGCTTCTGTTTTCAGCCGCCAACAGGTTCTTCCTGTTCTTTTCTTTTCCTTTGCTTTTTCCTATCTTAGCCCAGCCGTCCACTCTCCTCTTGCTTCATCAGCCGTCATCCGATTCCCCTCTCCTTTTCCTTTGGCTGCGGCTGTGACCCTTTTATAGGGAACTTAACTCTCAAAAACCCTCATCTAAAGGGCTCCCCAAGAATCCTCAGTTCTTGCCTTTCCTTTTAGCCGTCGGATCCTTTTCTACTAGATTCCTCCCGTATGCTTCTGTTTTAAAATGTGATACAGAGAAAGAGCATGGATCATGTGCAGGTCACGCATGCGTGATCTTGGTTTCTCCTCTTCTTTTTTAATGCTAAAAGTTAAGAATAATAATATATCTAATAAAATCGAAAATAATAACGAATAAAACTAAATTAAAAAGATTTGGTATCTAAAATGCTAAAAAAATCTAAAAATAAAACCATGAGATTGATAAAATAAAATAGATAATAATTATTAAAAAATAATAAAATAATAAAAATAAAGAATTTGGTGTCTACAGTTTGCCCCTCTTTGTCTGAGTTTCGAAGAAATTCAAAACAAAGACGTAGACACCAAATACTCACCTGTGATTGTTTTGCCTTGAACTAAAAACCTGTAAGCGTAAAAAAGGTCAGCAGGATAAGACCCGAACCTGCCATGACATCGGTCAGTGAGATACAACCCAAGCCTGCTTTGATAATCGGTCGGTCAGTGGGATAGTATCGGAGCCTGCCTTGATGATTGGTCGGTCAGTGGGATAGTACCCGAGCCTGCTTTGATAATCGGTCGGTCAGTGGGATAGCACCCGAGCCTGCCTTGATGATTGCACTTAGATCAGTGGGATAAATACCCGAACCTACCTTCAATTGGTCAGTGGGATCCATATCCGAACATGCCTTGATAATTGGTCAGTTAGTGGGATAGCACTCGAGTTTGCCTTGAAAATTGGTCAGTGGGATAATACCCGAGCCTGCTTTGATAATCGGTCGGTCAATGAGATAGCACCCGAGCCTGCCTTGATGATTGGTCTGTCAGTGGGATAGTACCCGAACCTGCCTTGATAATCGGTCGATCAATGGGATAGCACCCGAGCCTGCCTTGATGATTGGTCGGTCAGTGGGATAGAACCCGATCCTGCCTTGATAATTGCACTTGGATCAGTGGGATGAATACCCGATCCTGCCTTGAATTGGTCAGTGGGATCCATACCCGAGCCTGCCTTGATAATTGGTCGATCAGTGGGATAGCACCCGAGCCTGCCTTGAAAATTGGTCAGGGGATAATACCCGAGCTTGCCTTCAATTGGTCAGTGGGACCCATACCAAAGCCTTCCTTGATAATTGGTCAGTGGGATCCATACCCGAGCCTACCATTCATTTGGTCAGTGAGATAATATCTGAACCAATCGTAATATTGATCAGTGGAATAACAACCCGAGTATGCCATAGCATCGGCCAGTGGATAATATCCGAACTGCCTTCAAATAGTCAGTGGGATCCATACCCGAGCCTACCTTTACTTGGTCAGTGGGATCAATACCCGAGCCTGTCTTGCTGATCGGTCAATTGGTTAGTAGGATCAACACCCGAGCCTGCCTTCAATTGGTCAATGGATCAGTGGGATCAACACCCGAGCCTACCTTCAATTGGTCATGGGATGAATACCCGAGTCTGCCTTCATTTGGTCAATTGGTCAGTGGGATCAATATCCGAGCCTGCCTTCAATTGATCAGTTGGTCAGTGGGATCAACACCCGAGCTTGCCTTGCTGATCGGTCAATTGGTCAGTGGAATCAACACCCGAGCCTGCCTTCAATTGGTCAATTGGTCAGTGGGACCAATACCCGAACATGCCTTCAATTGGTCAGTACGATAAATACCCGAGCCTGCCTTGCTAATTGGTCAATTGGTCAGTGGGATCAACACCTGAGCCTGCCTTCAATTGGTCAATTGGACAGTGAGATCAACACCCGAGCCTGCTCTCAATTGGTTAGTGGGATGAATACCCGAGTCTGCCTTCATTTGGTCAATTGATTAGTGAGATCAACACCTGAGCATGCATTCAATTGGTCAGTTGATCAGTGGGATCAACACTCGAGCCTGCCTTGCTGATCGGTCAATTGGTCAGTGGCATCAACACCCGAGCCTGCCTTCAATTGGTCAGTGGGATCAATACCCGAGCCTGCCTTCATTTGATCAAAAATTAAATGTGATTGTCAAGAAAGGGGTAGAAGGGTGCGCAGCGGACGCTGAGACTTCGCCTATAAGAAATAAATTTGATTTTCAAGAAACAAGAATTTAAACTTAATTTTTGATTTTTGATCTTTTGATTTTTTGATCTTTTAATTTTTGGGATTTTTTTTTATTTTTTTTTATTTTTTTTGTATTTTGGAATTTTTGATATTTGATTTTTCGAGAGAATCTTTTCAAACATAATTTGCCCCAGTGTTGGGACTTTTTCCTTCTTTCTTTTTTCTTCTCTTTTCCGGTATCGTCGATTTCAGCCATGAATACATGTACAGGGGGATTACCAAAATACAATATGCATTTAAATATCTTATTTTAAAAAATTAATGCAACTACTACTCATGAAAAGAGCAGCGTGATTGATTCGAAATTCTCAAATGTATTACAAAATTTTTTGCCCTAGTATGGGTTTATTTTGTGAAATCTCCATTTAACTGCAAAAAAATTTGCTTGGATGACCCTCCATTTATTTGAACAAAGTGAAAAACTGCGTTTGCTAAAATTTATAAGATAACCACATATTAACATATAATGTGAAGAAAATTAAACGGCTTACTTAAACTCACACAAAAAATTTCATGATGAATTTCTCAAAATAATATCAAATTACAGAAGATTCCTTCTTCACTTTAGTATTGATGCTTAGGGTAATGGGTCACCACTTCTTGTTAGCTCATCTTTCAGGACCAATCAAGTGGGTGTTATTTCTGATTTTGAGGTGACTAACGAAAATGAGATGTCAGGATTTGTCTTATTTTTGTGCCCAAACTGTATGTAAACCCTTCAATATCACATCTTAGTGAAAGTAAATAGTTTGTCACCTTATTTCTTAAAAAAGTTTAGTCAACATATAAGCTTTATAAGCTTGTGACATATGGGTAGAAACGATAGCTAAACATGTGAAAACAGGTTATAGCCTTATGATCCCGAATGATTGAGGGATTCCTCAAAAGTATTGTCATGAAAGATAAGTCAACGATGGACTTTATGACCTTGTAATGCGGCTTGAAGAAGATAGTGAAAATAAATAAGATTTTTAAGGACATTACACTGAAGATTGCATTTCTTCCCAAAAATTGCCCCAATTTGGACTCAAAGGTCTTGAACCTTGCTTGACTTTTATCATTACTCACAGGGACTTTCAGCATCGAATGTTTTTGCATTTCCTTTGCCTTTATTTCGTTCGCTTTTCCTTTTCCCCTTTTTCTTCTCTTCTTTTTTTCAAAGGTGCCCTCGCGGATTTTCACATGAAGAGCAGTGTCAACTTCACACCTAATCAATGCAAATACATTTAAAAATTCCTTGGCATCAGTATATGAGCAACACTTACTAATTAGAAAATTTCTTGACTGAGATATTGCGAAAAACAGGAGTCAGGTCTTTTGGTTTTTGTAATGGGGTCTGGCGGGGTGTTTAGAAAAGTTAACACTTGAAAGAGAATTTTAAAATATGGTTTAAATGATCTGAGATCGCATTGTTGCACCAACCTTATTTTTAGGGTTCAATCAAAACCTGCCCCAATTTATTCTCAACTAAGACTCTTTTCTCTTTCATTTTCTTCTCTCTTTTTCTTTTTGGCCTTCTACCATTCTTTTGAACTTTTCAAAATTTGTCCCAATTTATGCTTAACTGAGATTCTCTTTTTTTTTTTTTTTTTGCTTTATCAATTTTCACCTCTTGAGACTTTTCTCTCCTTTTCAACTCAAACTTGCCCCAGTGTGGGATTTGCGATCCTCAGAGGTTGTCAAACGAAAATTATTGTTCTGATAGCTCAAAGGGGATGACTAGGGATGAAATGTTTTGATTGGAAAGGAAGATGGCCTGACTTTTATTCTGTTCTTCACATTAACTCTGAAAGGAAACTTTCATTAACGCGAAATCTCTTGCATGTATCTGAATTAATTGACTGAGGAAGACTCCTGTTCATCTGTATCTGTGAAGGATAAGTGACCTGCCAGACAAATACTCTTCCTTTTCTTCTCTCTTTCTTTTTCAAAATTGAAGCCCAGATATTAATAGTAGAACTACATTTCCCCAATTTGCAATTCCTTTCTTCTTTTAATTTTAACATTTTTGCCTTTTCTCTTTTTTTCTTGCAATCTCCAATCTCTTTCCCCAATGTAGGGTGAGATCATAAGTGCCTTTTGAAAAGAACCACCCATTTTAGCTCAAATGAGGATCCAAGGGATAAATAGTGTTTATATTGTAGAAACGATGGCCAAAGTATCATTCTTACGCTTCATGACAACCAAAGTAGCGAAATACTCATTGAGAATCCATTCTTTTTTTGATATTTGAAAATCCTCCAATGTAGAGTAGTGATCATTAAAGCTCTTATTTGAAACGAAATTATTCTTTTAAAGGCTCAAATGGGAGAGCAAATGATAAAATCTGTATAGATAGAGAAACGAACGTTTGAAATATCATTCCAAATTTCCAAAATAAACAAGGATAATGCACCATTTTGCTTTCATTGAGATGTAGATTGAATCTAATTAGACACAGTGGACATTTTCAAGCAAAGATTGCCCCAATTTGTAATTTATCAATCAATGTGACAGATTTTATTTTTGGGGTTAATAGAAGTGGGCAAAATATGAATTGTACAGTGAAGGAGAAAAGGTATTTCATTGGGTCTTTTGAGTGATCTCTTTTTTAATTTTGAGAACTCTTATGGTATTGCGCGGATCACCAATCTAGTGTACGTAAAGATTTTAGAAAGCATACACTTGTGAATTTTCAGGCTAAAGGTTGAAAAAGAAATATCAATTTGGTCTTATTTCTTAAAATTTGTCATGAAATCTCCAATGAACAAAAATAAAGAATGAAATGTACATAAATATACACAAAATAATAATTTTTCAAAAACTTTATTGCTGAAAAAGTTTAAAATAAAATTTCTCGTTCAATTATAATACAAATGAGAAGAGAAACTCCTAAAGAGCTCCACATATACACTTTTTGTCTCCTTTTTTTTTTGGAACAAAAATCAAATAAACAAAATTTTCTTTTTGACAAACAATTACGAAACTTCTTAGATGCTTTAATCTAGCGTTTTCGGATAGATTATTCATGTTTTCATTGCAAGGTCTGCCCAAGAATCAAGTAATACTTGTAATTTTCA
Source organism: Coffea arabica (assembly GCF_036785885.1). Taxonomy (NCBI): domain Eukaryota; kingdom Viridiplantae; phylum Streptophyta; class Magnoliopsida; order Gentianales; family Rubiaceae; genus Coffea; species Coffea arabica. Next base: position 38,161 of record NW_027266161.1, read on the forward strand.
AATTTTATCAGACATAGAAAAATATTTTTACCTTATTAAAACATTTTTATGAATGCAGGGGAAGGGGAAAAACAAAAGAAAAAATACCCTGAGTTAGTAAGCGAGACTATAAAATCGGTATGCATGTCCTATGGGGGAACCCTTTTATGCCAAGGGTAGGTCTAGTATGAAAATGCAATCCTCCAGGGTAGGCACCATACAATACCTGATGAATCCAATCAACTGATTGAGTGAAAAATGATTTGAAAAATTTGGCCAATTAGAGTGAGAAGAGACATTTGTTCTAAAAATGAGGACGAAGTCCGAATGGATTGCTTGTTTTGATTAACACATAAAATGATGTGTAAAAGAGATTGCAAATGTTTCGATTAATTTATTCAGTGAACCTTAGACTTAAACCCTAAAGGGGAGAAAACGAATCAAATGGGTAGGATGAAATTGATGATTTATTCAAAATCGATCGAATTGCACTAAAAATAGGTAGACTGGTCAACTGAATTGAATGAAATTGATGATCTCTTCAAAATCGACTCGATTGCCCTAAAAATGGGTGAATTGGCCAAATGAATGAAATGGAGTTAATGATTTATTAAAAAATGATTAGATTGTTCTAAAATTGAATGAATTGACAAAATGGATTGGATGAAATTGATGGTTTATTCAAAAATCGATTGAATTATCTACCTATTGGTAGTTTCAAAAAATCCTTGCAATGCATTAGTCTATGAGCCTCTTAAAATCAAGATTTGGCCTCTATATTTATCGTCTCAACAATGAAGAATCATTTGTGAATTTCTTCAAATTAATGTCCTTTAAGCAAGGGATGTTTATCAATTTTGTTTAAAATGACCAAAAAATGATTGTTAGATGCTCATATTCCGAAAATCGCTCTTTGGCAATGATCGGATCCTACCTTACCTCGTGCACTACCCCTTTGGATGGTACAAGAAATATAAACGTACAGGTCTCATTGGATTATATATCCGAGACACAAGGCAGTTCATTTCTAACACGGGATTCCCTAAATGGCATTCCCTTCTAAGGTGGATGCATGATGCCAGTTTATTAAAGCAAATATATATGCAGTACACAAATGAAACGTGACCTAAAGGAATCCATTTTTGTATGTTGGAGTGAGTCTGAAATGAAATGTATTCATGCTGCAAATGCGAAACATTGAATTTAAATGTATCACATCAAATACGGTAGGCTCCTAGAGAGTACCAAGCTAGGACTCTTATTTTCTAAGGTTTATGAATGCAATGGAGAAAAGAAACCAAGAAAAGTTAGTTCAATCAGATAAATACACATAACACATTGTAGCAAAGCAATACAAATAGATAAAGCAATAAAAGGTAAAGAGGGGTCGGATCCCTTCCCCTTGTGAATATTGTCCCTAATAGGGTAAGACAGACTCTACCCTAGGTAAACTATCATGGATGCATGAAGTATTGGCTCACTAATGCATCTAGACTCGATAGGTTTTAGGTCCCCGAGCCTTCAGACTTAGAAACCAAAGGTCATCAATCCCAAGATTCTTTGTCGGTGGCTTGAGCGATTCCCCAAACACTGCTACGCACACATCGTGTCACGGCTACATGTCATGAGTGAATCTATCAAAAATCCTCAACTTTCGACTAAAAGCTAAAGGCTATCAAGCCAAAGCTTAAAATAGAAGATTGAGTGACCACTCGGATCATGCTATGCACACATCGTGTCGCGATCATACGTCCAAGTGGGTCGCCTAATCCTAATAGGGAGGAGTGGCGTGACAAGCCACTAAAAAGAAAAATAAATGAGGGATAAAAAATAAAGCGTATGCACGTATGCTAGTGCTCCGTTTGGAGGGGAGGGATCGAGAACCGATGCGAGCCTCTAAGGTAATATCCCCCCACCCAAATGCAATGCAAAGCACGAAATTCACATAAATAAGCCATCTAGCGAATCAATCGTACGCAAAATAGGTGAGGGAGTGAGTTGATACGCGTGAAATGGAAAAATCCTAAAAAAATGAAAAATGCAACCCTAAACATCCAAATGCGATATATGAAAAGGTTAAAAGAAAAAAAAGATTGACTAAATCAAATTTGCTCGAACTCTCTAAGTCCCCAGTGGAGTCGCCAACTGTCGCGCCCATTTTTTAATAAGAAAAATAAAAGACGAGTTTAGAAAAATAACTTTTGATTCAATTTTTGATTTAAAAAAAGAAAATGAAGAATACGAGTCTAAATGGGACTTGAAAATGCGAGATTTGACCCAAAATATAGTTTAAAAAGAATTTTTTTGAATGGAAAATGGAGTCGTCACTTGGTATTGAGTTGAGGTGTACCAAGTCACCTAAAAATGAATTTTTTTAGAAAAAGTAGAAAACCCTTTTTAAACGATTCCAAGTCTACGAAAATCAGAGAAAAAAAGATTCGAGAGTCACATTTGAAGAAAGGGAAGGCAAGGATAAGAATCCAAGGCACCCTTTCAACCTTGCCAAGGCTAGTTGCGCGATTTAGTCAAAAACTTTCTTATTTTAACCTAAAGATTTATCACATTTAGATGTACTATATGAATCCGAACCCTAGACCCAAGAGGGTATCGGGGTCAAAATTTCTTTTCAAAACTCAATTGGTGCCAATCACATTAATTGTGATGACCAATGCGGACTCTTTGGAGAGGTCACGAATAATGCAAAAATATGAGACTCTAAGAAAAGAAAAGGAAAATAAAATAATTATACAAATATACATGACCTAAAGGAATGCATCATGTCGGGTGCGGGGAACTAATGTTCGTGACTCAATTTTCCCTTTAACAGAGGGAATACGAGCGTGCTAAGATTCGAAAGCCAAACTCGTCCATATCCCATACGCAAGGGGTGTTTCCCTGTCCAATCAAGCAAATGCACTACCCTAATTCTATTTCTTAAATGAAATGCAAGTTTAATGTTATGTTTTCATACAAAAGGGTAAGGAATATACATATAAGGGAAAATACGGGACAGGGGATATAAATAGAAGAAAATAGGGTATAAAGGATAAGAAAGTGTCATGCAACATGGTAAAAAACCCTAAAAGGTGAAAAACATACATGAAATGTAGTAATTCACACAAACATGATCTAACGCGTAGACGGTCCCTAAAGATCTAGTATTGGACTAGTCCATTTTTATGAATTCCTACTAACATTGGACTAATGGAAAAATGAGAAAAAGGTCTCAACTAGCGTTGGACTAGCGAGAAATCGTAAAAAGGGATCACGACTAGCGTTGGACTAATGTGGTGACGACATGTATTTATTATAGTCTAATAAATCAGATAAAGCATAATAAAGCAAATAAACACATAAAGCACATAGCATATAGGCATCATATTTAGATGCAAGACCCTAAGAAAGTAAGTAACACATATCACGTAAGCATGCAAATCACACAAGCAAAAAAGAAAGCAAATAAAACCCTAACTATTACATTTGAAGGGGGGCCTACTACAATCTAAAAAAGGGAAATGACATAAATAAAAAAAATATACCTAACTATTACAATTGTGGCATCTAGTTGCCTTCCCAAATAATTACAAATTAAACTTAAATAAATATACAAAATTGCAGCAAATAAAGCAAATAAATAAATAAAATATTCAAAAGGCATGCAATTAAGCACATAAAGTCACATAAGGGCACATAGGATTAAGTAAAGTCGAAATAAGGGATAGAGTGTACCTCCCTTGAGTGGGTGCCCTAATGAAGTGAAATCACTTATTTATCCTCCAAAACAAAAGAAAGGGTCAAGGTATCACTTTAATCAAGAAATAATCACATAAAATGGGAACAAGCATGAAATTGAATCAATCCAAGGTATTTAAGGGAAGGGGAACAACCCATGTAAAATTAAAACAAGTAATGACTTGATTGCAAAAAGTAAAGAAATTTGAGGGGGTCAATTTGATTGATTTGTCCAATTGTTTGGGCCATAGTAGAATTAGACAAGAAGCAAGGGGTTGGAATGCAATGATTAGAAGCTTTTCATGCAACCCATGCAATCTACGAAGGAAAACAAACTTTTGCAACACTTTCTATTAAGCTTCAACAACCGAAACAAAACCTGTTGCACCTTGTTTTCAAATGCAGATTTCAAACCCGAACACACGGCTTTAAACTCAGCCACAAACTACATAATCACCACCATCCAAACAAGCAAGAAACCTAGAAAGATATCATGCAAAATTCTGGAAAAACATGCAAACATGATTCGGCAACCTAGATGTTTATTTTTCCAGCAATTATTCAAACACGATTCAAGTGTTTTTTTTTTAGACCCAAACACACAAACTCAGCACCAAATCTTCCATTTCCCCTTTCCCATACAAGATTAAATAGCAACTTGGGTGCAAAAACTCAGTGAGCAGTCGTGGAGAAGAAAATAGCGAAGAAAATGCAGCAGCTTTTGCTCTGCTGCAAATTTTGCAGCTTCAAATTTGCGTAGTTGAAATGCCAAAACATTGTACAAAACTCATTGTTTTATCGACCTAACTCACTCAAATCTTCACTCATCAATTAATCAATGCTCAAGCATGGGTGTCTCCCCCTAACTATCCCAACCTAGATGATCCAAGCCCAAGAAAGCAAGAACAACAACAAAAATGCAGCAAAGAATCCTTATTATTTTGCTTGAAACGTTAAACTACATCATTCAAGAAAACATCCCAATCCTAAACCAAACCCTGAACTCATCATCTAGGTGTAATGTTAACACACAAGAGACAGCTTCAAATTCTTGTTAATCCTTCTAAACTCATCGTCAAGATATCAGATTTAGCCCACCCGAAAGAAAACCAAGTAGCAGTCATAAACTCCCACTGATTTCTGGATTTCATGTGCCAAACAAAGGAAACCAAAATCCTAGCAAACATAAAACTTACAAGCCAAAATGACAACATTGCACAAAACCAAGTTCTGCTCTTTACATTCCTAAGAGTTCTTAGACATAAATCACACAAGCAAAAATGAAAAGTGTAGCCTTTAATTCACCAACTACACAGATCACACATCATGGCCATTGGATCGACTCTACCATTTCAGATACTTGTTAGACGAACCAAAGAATCAATTTATGGAAGGCGTGCTTCTAGAGCTTAAGAAGTCTGTGCTTAAAAAAAAGAAAATGAGAAGGAAAGGACAGCTTACAGCTCTCTCTCTCGGTGAGGATTCGCAGGTAATGATGGACTGAGGTGATTTCGGCTCCTTGTCCTCCTGATCCTCGATGAGCAGCACCAGATTGCTCTCTACGAACAGCCACGGCTTCACACCACTGCAACAACCACCCTCATTCACATCCTCTAAAATGGCTCCGGCACCCACAACCTTTTCTCTCCTTTTTCTTTCTAACCCTCTCAAGCTTTCTCTCCTGTCTCTTCTCTCATTTCCATCTCCCAACCCTAGCCGCCTCTTCCAGATTCCTCCCTTGCTCTCTTCTTTTCCCTCTGTTTTCTTTTTTCTTTTCTTTGTTTCTGTCTCAACTCCTCCAAAACCGTTGCAAGCTCCCTTCCAGATTTTTCGTAGCCCTCTCTACTCAGCCGCCACTTCCCTTTTTCGTTCCTTTGTTCCATCCCTCTCTCCTGCTTTCGTTTCTTTTCCCAACCCCCAGACTTTCTCTCGCTCTCTAGCCGCCTCCCTTCTTCACTCTCCCTCGGCTGTCAACTCTCTCCCCAAACCCTTTTCTTTTTCCTCTGTTTTTTCTATTCAGCCCAGCCGTCAACTAGAGCCCTTCTCTATAGCCGTCATCCCTTCTGTTTTCTGCTCAACTCTCCCTCTAGCTCTCCTTCGTTGCTTCCTTTCCTCTCACTCTCGTTTTCTCCTTTCTTTTGCTTCTGTTTTCAGCCGCCAACAGGTTCTTCCTGTTCTTTTCTTTTCCTTTGCTTTTTGCTACCTCAGCCCAGCCGCCCACTCTCCTCTTGCTTCATTAGCCGTCATCCGATTCCCCCCTCCTTTTCCTTTGGCTGCGGCTGTGACCCTTTTATAGGGAACTCAACTCCCTAAAACCCTCATCTAAAGGGCTCCCCAAGAATCCTCAGTTCTTGCCTTTCCTTTTAGCCGTCGGATCCTTTTCTTCTAGATTCCTCCCGCATGCTTCTATTTTAAAATGTGATACAGAGAAAGAGCATGGATCACGTGCAGCTCACGCATGCGTAAGCTTGGTTTCTCCTTTTTTTTTAATGCTAAAAGTTAAGAATAATAATATATCTAATAAAACCAAAAATAATAACGAATAAATCTAAATTAAAAAGATTTGGTATCTAAAATGCTAAAAAAAATCTAAAAATAAAGCCATGAGATTGATAAAATAAAATAGATAATAATTATTAAAAAATAAAAGTAAAATAAAAATAAAGAATTTGGTGTCTACACCAATTTTAGGGTTGCCTCTCCTGAAATGCACAACTCTACCACTTTCATTTTACAATTCAATTGAGTATGGTAGCGAGTTAACCAATCCATTCCCAAGATGACATCATACCCCTTAATATCTAAGCCCATCAAATCGACCAGTAACTTTCGTTCTCCAACCCATATCTCGCAATCTCTATACACTAAGTTAGCAAGTAAACTTTGTTTCTCAGTAGGTGCTCTAACTTCCAAATCATAAGATAACTTAATTGGCTTCACATCTATTCCACTCATAAATTTAGGATTCACAAAAGAGTGTGTTGCACCCGGATCAATTAAAATCTTAGCTAAACGGTGAAAAATAGGGATCGTACCTTCAACCACCTCAGTAGCATCAAGAATCTGTTGATAATCCAATACGTAAACCCTAGCAGGTACCTTAGGTCGACTCCCTCTAGCACTAGTCTGCTTAGAGGTTGATTTTTCTGACTTTTGGGTATAACGTCCTTTTTTTGGTACAATTGGACAATTTGATATCTGGTGTTTGGTACTACCACAATACAAGCATTTTTTCAATTTTCTCTAACAATCATTCTCCGTACGGTTGGGTTTGCCACAGTAGCCATAACTAACTTGAGAAATTACAGCCTAACCACCAGAAGGTGTTTCTCTCGCTCGATTTTGCCCACTACGATCTCCTCTTGATAAAACCCCTCTTGGAGCTCTGGCAATCCTTACTCCTCCTGTTCCCCTTCCCATCTTGGAAGGTGGGGCACTTTTACTGGTTTGTCCAGAAGAGTAACTAGGAATGTTCCTTTCCTTAGTATGGAAGTCCCTAACTTTCAACCTTTGCGCTTTCGACTCTCTGCGCTTTTTTCAAGACTCTAGTGAACGTAAAAATTTGGGCTGCTGTCAACCCCTCCTAAATCTCTATATTAAACCCTTGCACAAAACGTCTTATCCTTTTTCGCTCATTAATCACCAATTCTGGAGCGTACTTAGAAAGCTTAGTGAATTTTCCCTCATACTCGGCCACGCTAAGAGTTCCCTGCGTCAACTTTATAAATTCGTCCTCCCGCTTCTCTTGGATCAGAGGCGGAAGAAACTTCTCATTGAATTCTCTCGTGAAGTTTTTTCAAATCCAAGGGGTCTGCGCTCTTTTTCACTTTCCCCTTATCACGTCCCACCAAACACGTGCAACACCCTCAAACTGAAAGGCATCAAAGTTCTCTTTTCAGCATAGTCTAAGGCGGCGAAAATATTAGCCATCCGCTCCATCCAGTTCTCCGCTAACTCGGGATCAGATCCCCCAATAAATTTAGACGGAGCAAATTTCAAAAACCTCTCCAAGGCTTTATCGTCCCCTCTATCCTGGGTTCCGGGTTGGTTAATTAGCTCTGGACCCTGTCATTCGATTGACAGTAGCCACTTGGTTACCCTCGGGTTGATATCAGTCATCGGATTAATGGCAGTAGCCACTTGGTTACCCTCTATATTTTCTTGTCCTTAGGTCGGTCCAATTGCCAATCGCTGATCATCCCCTTGAGATTGGGTTTGCCTAGTCCTACGTCCACGACCTCTACCACTCATTCGTCCATCCATAACCCTAGTTATTCCTAATGCAAAAAATAAAATAATTACGCGAGAAAATACTTAAAATAAGAGACAATATGAAACATTGGAGATAACAATAATTAACATATATTAACACTTTAATGTTCATACAATTAGCAAGTCATGGGACATTTACAAAATATGGCACACAGGTGCCACAAGAGTACATTTAGTCATATATATCAAAAGTAGATTTAGATACCTCAAAAGTAGACCACACAGTCAAGCAAAATACAATGGTCTCAGAACTAGCACCACCCCAACTAATCCTAACTACACAAGTCAAAAGATTTATCACTCCTAGTCTAATCCTCAGCAAGACTATCAGGCGGAACCTTCTCCTCAGGATCCTTCTCCGGATTCTCCTCTAAAGGCTCCTCCTTGGAGCCCTCCTGAACCGAACTCTGTACAACATCCATCACCTCATCGATCAACATAGTGGTGTCAACTAGAATCCCAGAAATCCGATCCCGGACCTCCTCGCCTATCCTAGTGAGTCGAGCCCTAGCTCTCTAAAACTCATCACGAGCGGCCTCAGCCCTAGCCAGCTCGTCCACTACCATCCCCTCTAACTCTACAATCCTAGCACCTTGAACATCAATCATGGCGCTCAACTCCTCAATCTCTTGAAGTAAAGCTCTGTTGGTATTCACCAACTGACAACGGTCATCGTCAATAGACAGTAATAGGTCACTAGGGTAAGCATGCGTCGCCCTACAGGGACAACGAGGAAACCTAGAAGAAGGCGAGAATCGAACACGAGCTCCTTCACCAAGTGCTCGATAGTAAATAGGCCTAAATGGTTCCATATGGCCATTAGCATGACTATTACCATTAGCAACTTGTCCTCCATTACCATTCTCCATTCCTACAAAACAACCAGAATTTTCGAGCTAGAAAGTTAAAGCCACTAACTCGCTCAAATATTACTTAAGGTATAACTAAATTATTTCATTCATATTCTCGAGGGTATAGTTTCTAATATATCTCTCAAATAGATCTCTAAACCAAGTGTTCTGACACCAACTGTGAAGCCCCACTTCTCCCTAAGGTGAACCAAAGGGTAACAGCGGGACGCCTGCCTAACTCTCGCCAGAACTCACTACGAGACGAATTCAACTTATGGATAATCAATTGATACTAAAAGTCAAAAATATAAAAAAGGGTCGCTTCCTTAAAAACATACAAGTCTTACATCATAAGTTACCAAAAATACATTAGCATTCCCCAAAATATACAACCTCCAAAAGTTGTCTAAACAATTATATTCAAAACCCTTATCAAAAGTCCATCAAGTTAGCTTTTCCATAATCCTTTTCATTTCAGCTCCTGTTAAGGAAAACACAACTAATGGGATGAGCTAATGATCAGTGAGGCCAAGAAAACATTTAAACACATAGTTCAAGTAGTAATAGCACTTATACGAGAAATAAAACTATAACATTCAAGTAATTCACAATTTGAAATAAAACACATTCAATAAGGATATAGGATCTCTCAAGAGCTAGAATCCACTTGCTTTGCTGAGTCTCGATTATATACCTCCACGTGATGACACTCCGTCAACCGGATAGGTATATTTAGTCCGTAGAACACCGTTTTACTTCACGAATCCCGTTCACCGTTACACCCCTTGTTTCGGGCCCACTCATCATTTTAAAAGGTAATACTACTCGAGTATGCTAAGTGAAATCTCTCAAATAGATCAAACTTTATGAATATCTCATGGTTTACCAAGCTTCTCGACCAAATCCGTGCCGGCTCGAGTCATAAGGTTAGCCTATGAGTTTGGGCATTCCCCGAATACGAATATAAGTCGATGAGACAACGCTCCAATCGACGATCACAAATACGATTCACAACCACATCACTTCACACGAGTCGAATATCAATTCACATAACGAATTTCGATCATAATTTCATGTAAAAGAGAACGAGTGCGATAAAGTACACACTCGTCTTGGCAATTCGAATTCACATAATTCACAAGAAGCAATTTACGTATTTAACAACAAATCATGCACTTGACACTCACCAAGTCAAAAAGTGAGTAAGTGAGCAAGTAAGCTTTTAGGCGTCTACTCCGAGATTCTCTTAAAGATCCCCTTGAGCGCCTGAACAAATAACGTGTAACTTTCACTCACAACCATGCATTAACCAAGAAAGAATGTATACTTGTTTAGACTAAATCAATGCCTTAAAAGAGAACCTTAATCTCTCGAAAATCGAGGTTCAAAAAGTGAGGAGTTAAGTCCCAAGAAAAACTTGTCTCTTCCATGAAATCGAGTTTAAAACGGTCTATCGATATCAAGAGAGAGTGACAAGCTCTCAAAAACTCATTTCTTACGAATTCGGAAAATTTATGTTTTGCGCGACAATTTTTGAAAAATCAAATCCTGAGTTTGGCATGTCCAAAAATGAAAACATTTATACCTCGGAAACTAGGTTCGAAGTACTAAAAGTTCCTAGAAGATACTTTTCCATGGTTCCAAATAGAGAGCATTCATTTTTCAGCTCAAAGTTGTTGATTTAAACAAGCAAGCCAGAACCAGTCTTGTTTTTCGGCGATATTTGAAAATTCGGCATAATTCATAAAAGTGAACCAGCCCTTGAAATTCGTAACACAATAAGAGTTCCAAACAAGGTTTCAAACACGACAAGCAGAACTATATTCAAAGTTTTGAGTATCAAGATATAATAGCTCAAAGTCAACTGAATTTTGCACACTGATCAGAAATTTCCAGATTTACAGAGCCATCTTTGGAACATCATTTGGATATCGAAATGTTATTGAAATTACACCAAATTTGGTACACTTAAACTTCCATGTGTGGACTACCTCTGTATCAAATTATTGGGAAATACTCACGTGGGAAGGCAATTAACAAAATGACCAAAGTTCATGAAATTTTCAAAGCAAATCTGCCAACCCACTCTTTCTTTCTTTCCAAAGGTTTTTGTCCAATGAAATCAATCCCAATTCACTCCATTTTTTAAGCCAAGGTTCCAGAAATATTTAATAAATAATTTACAAACAATTGACATGAAAAATTGTGAGATATAACATTCCAAAACAGGTTTGACCATTCGGCTAGCAAGAAAGGAAAACTTCCAGTTTCCCAGCTTTGTTGCACTTTCGAAATCAGACCACATCTCACTCAATACAAGTTCAAATAAAGAATGGTTTATGGCATTGTAAACTGGGTTCAAAATGCTACATTTCATCAGAAAGAGTCGTTTTCAAAATCAGTTCACAAGTGAGAGGAAATCAATCTAGAATATGCAGCTTCTCCATTCCTCTTGGACAGACAGTCACAACAAGATAGTCAACTTTGTTGAATCACTACAGTTTACTCAGTTTGAACTAGCAGGTGATTTTTATACCGTTAGAAAGCTATGAATGTCTAGTTTCAAATGCCGCAAATGGCACTCAATTTTCACTTTAATACAAAGAGATATGTTCAAACAAACAACTACTGTTCGATCCTCCTGATCACCATTTCCAGATTTCTTTCTTTTTCGAAAACCTTAGTTTTGAGCAACCAAATGAAACGATTTTTGGAAGGCACTTTGTACACACAATATACAACATATAACCATCAATTTCACAGCCAATCAAGCATCAAAATTTCGAATCAAAAGTAGAGCAACAATGGATAGAAATTTTCTGCCAGCACTAGTCTCACATATTTCTCAACTTTCTCTCCATTTTCTAATCGTAAACCTCTCATAGAACACATAAACACAATAATCAAGCATTTTAATCCACAAGTCAGCTACCTATAATCCACCTCAAAACCGCTAGCCTAGAGATTAAAGTAAGAAATGAAACTCCTCAAATCCTCTAGCCTATTTCTTGCTTAGGGTTTCAACCCATGCAAAACTAACCGTGATTCTTGAAGAAAATGGAAAGATTAGAAGAGTTAAAGGGTTACCTCTAACCCTAGATGAAAAATCAGATTTTTCCACCACAAATCCTCCAAGAAGCTCCACTGGATGATGTCTTTTTCCAAACTAGAACTAATCTCCAAAGGTTTTGTTAGTTGTGTGAAGATTTGGAGCAAGTTTGAAGCAAGAAAATTGAAGCTTTCTTCCTCCCCTTTTTCTTCTTGTTTCGGCCGACCAAAGAGAGGAGAGAGAGAGAGAGAGAGTGGTTTGGTTGTGTGAATCTTGTCTTGGAAGCTTTGGAAGGAAAAAGGAGCAAAAAGGTGTACCAAAGTCGACTTCAAATAGTGCTCGAATAGTGTTTTGTACCACCACTTTTCTCTCTTGTTTGTTTCACTTGTGCACTAATCTTCCAATGTAGTTCCTTTAAATCTCCACTTAGTTGTTCCAACGCGAAATGCGCGAACTTTCGACTCGAGCGCAATAAAGCGAAATTTAAAAGCAATTCATACAACGATAATATAATTAACTAATACTATGGTAAATAATTATAAAAATAACTATTTTAAGAATAAAAACATGAGTCCTCACATAGCGGACCACCTGTCTAACTCTCGTCAAGATTCATTCACTCACATTAACGTCAGAAATAACATTAACTGCAAATTAAGTACAAAATTTTTCAAGAAATATTGCAACTATCCAACTTCACAAAATATTCATACTTAAGTGCACAGCTAAACGGATCAAAATACAAGTAATTCAATCACCTCACTAAGTATAAATATTATGGCAATTCCTTAAAATGAGAACTACAACTTTCTAGTTCATTATTCTTTGGATGCCAAATCAGTAACACTATAATTCTCCAAAATAACATGTATATGCTACAATCATTCGAATATACAAGTCAAAATACAAGCCAAAAAGGTAAGAACTTGAACAACTAGTTTTATAATATATTACCGGCCAAATACCAGTTTAAAATTCCTAATACAACTAGTGCTATTCTGTCGCGCCCCATTTTTTAAAATGAAAATTATGACGTGTTTATAAAAAATGGATTTTTGATTAATTTTTGATTGAAAAAAATGAGTTTGTAAATTAGAAAATGAATAAAGAAATGAATTTGGATTTAATTTTGATTGAAAAATGATTTTTTGATTTTTAGAAAATAAATAAAGAAAATGAGCCTAAATGAGACCTTAGAAATGCGACGATTTTGACCCAAAAATAATAGTTTAAAAAGAATTTTTAATAAAAAAATAGAAATCGCCACTTGGTATTGAGTTAAGGTATACCAAATCACCTAAAATGAATTTTTAAAGAAAAAAGTAAAAAAAAACTCTTTTTAAACGACTCCAAGTTTTTGAAAATTAGAGAAAAAGATTCGAAAGTCACATTTGAAAAAAGGGAAGGTAAGGATAAAATCAAAGCACCCTTTCAACCTAACTAAGATTAGTTGCATAGTTTAGTAAAAAAATTTCTTATTTTAACTTAAGAATTTATCACATTTGGGTGTCACTATATGGATGCAGAACCTAGACCTAATGGTTATCGGAAGAGTCAATATGTCTCTTCGAATTTTAATTAGTGCAAATCGCATTAATTGCGATACCCAAAAGTGATTATTTGAAGAGGTCACGAATGTGCAAGATATGAGACTCGAAGAAAAAGAAAAAAAAATAATACTTATACAAATATACATGATCTAGAGGAATGCATCATAACGGGTGCAGAGGCTAATATTCGTGACTTCGATGTTCCCTTTAATAGAGGAAATACGAGCGTACTAAAACTAGAAAGCCAAACTCGTCCATATCCCATACTCGAGGGGTATTTCCTAATCTAATCAAGCAAATGTACTAAGTTATCTCTAATTTTCTTTATGTTAATCTCAGTCCGTAGCTTTGATGATTACAAAACAAATGGATATTACTAATATTCTCTCAATAGACCTTTTCAGAAATGGAGCAAAACAGGTTCAAAAATTAAGCACAAAAGATGCTGAAACTACTGTCGGACACACAAAAAGACTGGATCGGATGTCCGACAACCTTTGCGTAACTTCGGACGCATGAAGAACTCCACCCTCGATCGTCCGAAGATGTTAAGTCATTTCTTCTAAGTTCACTGACTTCGATCGGATGCGCAACATCAGAGCACCGGACGTTCGACAAACATTACGACACTTCAGATGCAAAGTTTTGGAGGCACCGGACGTCCGAAAAGAATTGAAGAAGAATTCTCAGTTTCATTTCCTACGCTCGGATGCATACATTGAAGGTACCGGACGTCCGAAATAATGCAAGAAAATTTCTTGAACTTACTGCCTACATTCGAACGCAAGAAATTGGTCTACCGGACGTCCGACACTGCCAACGGCTAGTTGATTGTTCAGCTGCCTTCTTTTCGTTAGAAGCATTAATTGAGAAATTTTTTGGTCTCATATAAATAGAACAAGGTCAACCACTTCAAAGTACTTTTGCACATTGAGACTACATCAGATTAAGTGTGATTTTAGTAGGAAAATACTTTTCAAAGAAGATTTGTAATCTTAGTTGTATAAATTTCGATAAGCTTTTCTAGTGTGATTCAATTACTTCAATAGTGTAGCTTTGTGAGGGTTATCCGAGTGATAGTAAAACTTCCTTGTTTGACCAAGTGTGGCTTGGGGCAAGGAGAAAGTGATCCTTCCTTTGTACAAAAAAATTGGTTGTAAGTTGATAAATTTGAAGAAGCTTGCTCACTAAAGTGATATTCAAACTCAAGAGGAGTTTGGTATTTGGTTTAATATTTTTTCTCTTTTACTTACTATCTTGCTATATAAATAGTTCATCTTTTCTACTCACAAACACTTGTGCTTTCTCATTAATTGCTCCATTGTGTGATCTTTTAGAAAAAGAGAGAAAGTACTCAAAAAGTGACTCACAACTTGGCCAGTTTTTAAAACTACCTAATTCACCCCCTCTTAGGTTGTTTTCGATTCTTACAATTGGTATCAGAGTTTGGTCTCCTAGAGATTAAGCTCAATCGATTTTGGAGTAAAAATAACAACCAACAATGCCATGTTTTTTGAAGGACAATCCATCACTAGATCTCCAATGTTCAATGGATCAAATTATGTGAGTTGGAAGGAAAGGATGATTATTTTCTTACAATCTATTGATATCGAGTTGTGATTTATTGTCAATGAAGATCCATATATATGATGCCTCTATAGTTGATGAAGTCACTCATAGACCAAGACCAAAAATTAAAAATCAGTTGACTGGTGATGATAGAACCCACTTCACTTTGAATGCCAAGACTATGAATGTGTTATACAGTACTCTAGATTCAAATGAATCTCTTAGAGTCAAAGGCTGTAGATCTACAAAAGCGATTTGGGATAAACTTAAAGAAATTCATGAAGGGAGTGAGAATGTAAGATAACAAAAGAAATCAATACTAGTTACTAAATATGAATCATTTAAGATAGAATCTCATGAAAATATTGATAAGATGTATTGTAGATTCAATGATTTCATTAAGGATTTAGAAGTGCTGGAAAAGAAATACTCTTTAGGTGAGAAAAATAGAAAAATTCTGAATGCTTTATCCAAGGATTAGGAGAGTAAAGTGACTGCCATTGAAGAAACTAGAGATCTAAATTTCATACATATTAAATCTCTTATTAATTCTCTAATCTCCTATAAGCTGAAACTCAGGTCCAAGGTGCAAGAGGAAGAAGATGCAAAGGTGAGAAAGAGTATTACTTTAAAAGCCTCGCAAGATGAAATGACTCAACTTTCTTGGATGGAAAAGATATGGAAGTTGATGACAGTAATATTGTACTCATCACAAGAAGCTTCAAAAGAATTCTCAACAAAAAAAGATTCAGAAAAGGAGGACCTAGCAATCTATTCTCAAATCAGATCAACAACTCAAGAAACAAAGGGAAGCAAGAATTCAATAAAAGGCAAACTAATAAATGCTTTGAATGCGGCCAACCTGGACACTACGTGAATAAGTGTCCAATGAAGAAAAAGAAGGTAGGTAAGGTTAAACAAAAATCAAAATTCAACAACTTTCAAATTACATGGAATGATTGCAACTCAGAAAGTGAAGTCGAAGAAGAAGAGAAATCTGTCCAAATAGCTTTCATGGCCATTGGTGATGATGAGGTAACTACTTGTAACTCTCAACTTGATAGTAATGATGAATCTGATGATGATATTCATTCATTGATGGAAAGACTGCATAATAACTTGAAAGAATCCTATGCTAAAAATAAGGAACTAAAACAAAAGATAAATTTTCTGATTCAAGATAATGCAAACCTTTTTCGACAAAACAAGAGTCTGAAAAATGAAAATAAAAACCTGAAAATGATTGAAAACGATTTACATGCTAAACTTGATAGAAAAACAAACTTTTGTGACATGCACAAAAATGAACAAGGGAGTTTGAAAAGAAAAATGGATGATCTTAATCAATTGTTTCAACATAAGAAAGAAAATTATTTTCAAAGGAATGATACAAAACCTCATTTTGGCAATCATGAGAAAAGATTGAATTCTAGTGCAAACAAATTTATCATTTATAAGAGAAGCCAAATTAGATTTGTTAAACCTGTCCATGTGAGTAATTCACTGACTATGTGCAACTTTTGTTATCAAATTGGTCACAGAAAAGTAATTATTATGTAAGGAAGAATATGAGAAATAACAGGAAATGCATGTAGATAGTTAGACATAATGCTAACTCTCAAGAACCCAAAAAATTAAGGGTATCAAATATTATCTTGTGAACTCTTGTGTAGGTGAACTTGGTGAATATTATTAAGGAATCAAAATGGTTCATAAATAGTGAATGTTTAAGGCATATGACTGGTGATCCATCACAATTCATCAAGTTCAAACCGAAATCAAGTGAAAAAGTAACATTTGGAGATGACAACAAAGCTAAAACAATTGGAGTAGGAGATGTTGGTAAAGATGGTCAAACTTTTGTTCATAATGTTCTCTTAGTTGACAATTTGAGTTATAACTTGTTAAATGTTAGTCAATTATGTGATAGAAATCTATTTGTGTTATTCAAAAATTATGAATGTCTTGTTCTTAATTCAAAATTTAATCTTATTTTCAAAGAAAAAAGAGTTAATGATATTTACATAGTCATTTTTTAAAATATTGATTCTTCTAACTTTAAATGTCTTAAAGTTTCAAATAAAGACCCTTGGTTGTGACATAGAAGGTTTTGTCATTTCAACATGGATTTGCTAAAAGAAATTTCCAAAAAGGAACTTGTTAGAGATTTGCCAAAAATTAAGTTTGAAAAGAACAAAATCTGTGATACTTGCCAATTTTGAAAGCAAGTCAAAGTTTTTTTTAAACCCAAGAAATGTGTTTCTACCACAAAATCTTTGAAACTTTTATATCTTGATTTATTTGGTCTTACACAAACTGCTAGCTTAGGTGGCAAAAGATATTGTTTTGTTGTTGTTGATGATTATTTTAGATACACTTGGGTGATGTTTCTTGCACACAAAGATGATACTTTCAAAAACTTTGTTTCATTATTTACAAAGGTTTAAAATCTGATTGGGTTAAAAATCATCAAAATCAGAAGTGACAATGACTCAGAATTTTATTTTTGTGGCTTTTCAGAATTTAGTGATAACAATGGAATTACACATGAATTTTCTATTGCTAGAGTTCCTCAACAAAATGGTGTTGTTGAAAGAAAAAACAGAATATTTGAAGAAACTGCTAGAACCATGTTGAGTGAATGCAACTTGCCAAAATATTTTTGGGCAGAAGCCATAAATACAGCTTGCTATATTATGAATAGAGTTCTTTTATGACCAATCTTGAACAAAACATTTTATGAGTTGATGTTTGATAAAAGGCCTATTGTTGGTTATTTCAAAGTTTTTGGTTGCAAATGCTTCATTTTAAACATCAAGGAATATCTTGAAAAGTTTGATAAAAAATCTGATGAAGGAATTTTCTTGGAGTACTATGAAAATAAAAGAGGTTTTAGAGTCTATAATCGAAGGACTCTAATTATAGAGGAAGCTATATATATTACTTTTGATGAATCTAATGGTGATATTTCCAAAAGTTGTGGTGAAAATGATGATGCAGGTGTTCAAGAAGAGCTAAAGAATCTCATAATCAATGACCAGGACATTACCTCACCAGAAAATGATTCAAAGGAAGATGATTCTTAAGTTAGTCCAACACTGAAAGACAATGATAGGGATGTTAGTACACCCAATGATCTTCCAAGAGTTTGGAAATTTGTTCAAAACCATCCTAAGGGGCTTATCATTGGTGATCCATCCGAGAAGGTCAGAACTCGTTCCTCCACCAAACAATTGATGGATAACTTGGCCTTAGTCTCACTTTTTGAACCCAAAAATGTCATTGATGCCTTGAAAGATGAAAACTAAATTGTAACTATAAAAGGGGAATTAAATCAGTTTGAAAGGAACAAGGTCTGGACATTAGTTGATAGACCTCAAGATCATCCTGTCATTGGCACAAAATGGGTGTTTAGAAACAAATTGAATGACAAAGGTGAAGTAATAAGAAACAAGGCCAGACTTGTAACTAAGGGATATGCTCAAGAAGAAGAAATAGATTTTGATGAAGCATTTGCACCCGTAGTTAGGCTAGAATCAATTAGGATATTTTTGGTCTTTGCATGTTTCAAGAATTTTAAACTATTTCAAATGGATGTTAAAAGTGCTTTCTTAAATGGCTTTATTGATCAATAAATATATGTTGATCAACCTCCTGACTTTGAAAATGAGACTTATCCAAATCATATATTTAAAGTCTCAAAACCTTTGTATGGATTAAAACAAACTCCAAGAGCATGGTATGAGCGTTTAAGTAGTTTTTTGGTTGACAATGGTTATAAAATAGGCATTGTTGATACCACTCTTTTCACTAAACATAGTTCAAGTGATCTTTTAATTGTACAAATATATGTGGATGATATTATATTTGGTGCTACTAATGAGAGTTTGTGCAAGGATTTTTCACAATTATACAAAAAAAGTTCGAGATGAGCATGATGGGAGAATTAAATTTCTTTCTTGGGCTCCAAGTGGTTCAAACCCGAGAAGGAACGTTCATTAATCAAACCAAATACACCAAGGAGCTGCTCAAAAGATTTGAAATGGAAGATTCAAAATAAGTTGGAACACCTATGTGTATATCTACCAAGTTTCACAAGGATGAAGAAAGTACAAAAGTTGATGAAAAGAAATATAGAGGTATGATTGGTAGTTTGCTTTACTTAACTGCTAGTAGACCTGATATCATGTTTGCTGTGTGTTTGTGTGCTCGTTTTCAGTCTTGTCCAAAGGAATCTCACTTGAATGTTGTAAAAAGAATTCTTAGATACCTAAAGGAACTTTGAATTTTGGCCTGTGGTATCCTAAGTGTCATGAATTTTATTTATGTGGATTTTCGGATGCTGATTTTGGTGGTTGTAGAATAGATAGAAAGAGTACAATGGATATATGTAACTTTCTTAGAAATTGTTTAGTATCTTGGTTTAGTAAGAAACAAAATACTATTTTCTTGTCTACAACCGAAACGGAATATGTTGCCGCCGGAGCTTGTTGTGCTCAATTATTGTGGATGAAAAACACATTGAATAATTTTGGATTAATGTATGATTGTGTGCCTATGTATTGTGATAACACTAGTGTCATAAATTTGATAAAAAATCCCATTCAACATTCTAGGACAAAATACATAGACATAAAGTATCATTTCATTCGCGATCTTGTCCATAAGGGTGAAATTTGTGTTCAATATGTCTGTTCAAAAGATCAAATTGCTGATATTCTCACAAAGCCTTACCACTGGATCAATTTGTGTCTTCGAGAACAAAATTGGACGTTTCAGAAAAATATTCTAAAAATTCTCTGGTCACCTTTTATCGTACGTCTGATGTGTTAGAACGGATGTCCGACAGTGATCTTCATCATTTTTCCAGAAAGTTCTGGTTCGGACGGTTGTGTCAAACGCCCCATTTTGTTCGGCCGTCCGATACTCGAAAGAAAAATATTATAAAGCAATTTTCTTCCTCATTTATTTCATTCTCAACCACTATATCGGACGCAACTCTTCATATTCTCCTACATTCAAAATTCAAAATTCAATTCATCTAATTTGTGATCAATTTCCAAGAAATCGAGTTGCCAAACACCATTACATTCCTATTGGCCGTTCATTACCCTTCATAATTTCTTCTAACTGCCAACTACCCCATAAATCTCAATTCTCATCCGAAACCCTAACCATTCCAAGTTCACTCTCTGTGGACGATTCAAGCAATCATTGTAGTTCATCTGTACTCGTAGTTTATTTCATTACACACCCATCATACTCTGCAACAACATCATCTTGTATTGCATCATGGTGAGAGTTAGAGGAGGGTCTGTCAGTGCCGGACGTACCACAAGGTTCAGGTTAAGGGATGAAGACATTGACATTGTTGAGCCATCCACCACTAAATCTCCAAAGAGAGGAACAAAGAAACATGCTGGAAAAGGGAAAGGTTCGGCCCAAAAGAAACATTCAGAGGAGCAGCAAACTACTTCCGCTGAGCAAACCGAGGAATAGCCCACTACATTGCCCCCAGTCAGTGATAGTGAAGAGGAACTGGAGTAGCCCACTAATGCTGATGCATCAATTATGAAATCACTCAGAAAAGTGACTGAATCTCATAGCAAAAAGGGGAAACGGTCTGCTAAAAGGAAGGGGACAACTCAAACTAAGGAAAGGCAAACTGCTGATCCTTCTGTTGAACAAAATGCTGAAAATCAGCAAGCCCATGAAACTTCCATCAGAAAGTCACCAAGAACAAGATCTGGTGGATAGATTGATGAACCTGTTGCTCAACGAAGTGCAAAGAAGAAACGAGTTGTCAGGGAGCAACCTGAGACTCAAACTGCAGAGGAACCTACCCCCTTATCCAAGTTCATTGATGATGATGCCAGGGAGAGATTCGAATGGATTTCACAGAAAGGGTTCATCACTCAGAGAACCATTCTTCCGTCTGAATTCCGTAAGATGGACCTTGAACCTGTTCTTGAACTTTTTGTTTTCTACAAATGGACTCATATTCTAACCATTCCCAATACCTATTACCCAGATATGTTTTACCAATTCTTTGCTAATCTTAAGAAGGGTAGATCACACACTGATCTAG